>NC_137787.1:131002296-131212750 GCF_963383645.1 Muscardinus avellanarius | reverse complement strand
GAGAGCATAAAAAAAAAGAATCAAGTAGTTTTTCTGAGCCATGTAAACTTTCCAAATACAATTTCGATCAGGGAGAACATTCCAGAATGTGTATAAAAACAAAACAAACAAACAAAAAAACCACCCTGCAACATTCTAACAAATCCAAACCTTTAACAAATCCCAGTAACAAGTATGCAGGCTTATGATTATCAAATTAAGGAATAATGGAAGCAAAGTTACCAATATATAGTTTTAGCTTCTAAGTACATATTCCTGTTTAGCAAATTCTGCAATCATACAGAAAATGCTCATCCCTAGGCAAACTACAAAATACTTACAGCCTTCACATGCTCTAGAATTATTTTTTCCTTTTCAGTAATGTTTTCAGTAAATCACTAACAAGTTTTACCTTGCTACTATGTGCTTGACAGTGTCAAATGCTGTGGGAACATCTGCAAAACAGAGACCCTCAACTTCACAGACTCCTGAAACTTGATTTCAGAGCAGACTGTTCAAGGCCATGTGCACCAAGGGCCAGATTGCCTGGCTGATTTGCAGATTGGGTATAGTCCAGGGTCATTTACCCAGACATTTTAATAATTGTCTAATAGTAACTGGCTGCCTCAGAAATACTGTTTTATTAATCTCTTCAGCATCAAACCTTTACAGACTAAAAAATGGGAGAGATCAAAAGTTTAAAGAATAGAATTGAAAATGAAGAGTTAGTTGAGAGTTGATGTCAGAGACCAGAACACAGCCTTCGAGGCTGTGGTCTCTGGGAATGTTTGGGCTGCTGTGTCAGAGACCACACTATGAAATCACAGCCACCATTTAGATTAGGGCTCGTCGACAATGCTTTCCCAGCAACCAAGCATTAGATGAAACTTACAGCTCCTGCAAACGTTTATATGGGTTTTCTTGGATTTATGCAGATAGCCAGGGCACAGGTAAATGGCTTATCTTCTCAGAAGTTCTGTGACATCATTTCAAAGTAGTATTGGGATCGCTAATTTCAGGTGTTGTTGGTCTAACATTTTACCCTACAGACCATAGGATTTCAGAGCTTTATAAGACTCTACAAGAGGCTTTGCCTTCCCAAGAAGTCTAGGCTGGAGAAGGGTCAAGTTCTGTGCCCAAGGTCACATGGCCAGTAACCCTTGTTGTCAGATGGTTTCTTTGGGCACCTTTTGACTCTCCTCTAAAGGTGTTAACTAATTCTATAAAAGTCTTAGCACTCTACACACTCTTTTCCTTCTCTCTTATTTCCTGAATACATACATACATATATATATGTATTTGGTGGTACTGGGGATGGAAGCCTTCTACCTCTGGGCTACACTCTCAGACCTATTTTATATTTTTATTTGGAAACAGGGTCTCTTGAGCCAGTAAGGCTGGCTTTGAACCTGCGCGACCCTCCTGTCTCCGCCTCCCAAGTACGGGGATTACAAGCATGCACCACCACGACCGGCTGAATGCATTTGTTTTTAAGAAAAGTTGAAAACATATATATATATATATATATATATATATATATATATGTATATATATATATATGTATATTATATTATATTATATATGTATGTATGTATATATATATATATAGATGTATATATATATATATGTATATATACATACACACATATATATATTGGGTGAGGACTCATTGTGTGATGTGTGCATGTATGCCTCCACCATCTTGTACCCCATTAAGATGTATGACTACAATGCATCAATAAAAATTTTTTAAAAATTGAAAGAAACTTTTATAAATATTTTGGTAACTAATAGATGGACTTTACCAACCAAATAACTTTTAAAAGTTTCAAACATTTAGATATTATTTTAGAGTCTAGCAATTCAATGTCATCCAATTATCAAAGCTTCCCAAAGAAAAATATGCTTAAAAATCTGAAAATAACTTATGTAGTTTTTCTACATGATGTCACTTCAGTAGTTGTATATAACCTATTAAATAAGTATACCTTGTATGCACAAATGTTTTAAAAATTCCAAAATCTCTTTTGAAACTTGAGTACAAAAATGCATTGGGATAATACTAAGTCTATCTAATTTGGGGTGTTTTTGTGCTTAGATTTTTAAATTTTATTTTTATTGGTGCATTATAGTCTCACATCATAATGTGGATCATGTTGACAATGGCATATATTCACCTTAAAGATATGTAATTTATACGGGGCGCAGTGGGAAACGGATGCAGTATTCAATGGTTTATCTTTTATTTTTGGTCTCACAGTGGTGGTGCTAAGAGCCACATATTTAAAAACAGTTGGGGCTTTACTTGCTTGCCTGTCTCAGTAAATTCTTGAAGTGTTTTTTAAACAAACTACATTTGGGTTATAATAAAACCAAGCTATCCTTCACTAACAGTGATGGAACCTTAGCCACATACTTATTCGTCAGTGAATGTGAAGTATTATAACCCAAGTGTAGTTTGTTTAAAAACTGTGGTTTTTTACTCCTACTTATTGTCTCTATAGCAGTGATCTTACAGTATTTCCTCCTCTTCTCTCTTCTCTTGCTTTTATTTGTGTTTTTCTATGTTGTCAGAAAACAGTCTGTGTTCTTCAGCCCATGGAGCTCTTCCATTTGGGTCTTAACTCTACAGCTGAATCTGTGAGATGCTCACTGTCCCCCCCCTCGCCATGGTGGGATGGAGTCTACTTTCTGGTAGACTCCTCAGATGAGCGTGTGTGCGCAGTGTTCCTCCAGTTCGTGTTCAAACCTGCCGCGGCCTCAAGTTTTCAACAGGCTGCTTGAGTACACTGTAGTTTCCTGCAAGTGGTCCTCTACTGTTGCCTTGCTTTGTATGTGTTGGTTTTGAAAATGTGTTGCCAGTCTACTCATCTCTGGTTATTCAAGTTTATTCTAGGTTATTTCAGCTTTTTGCCTAGAAACCACACAAATTTTTCTTTTATCTTAAAGTCTAATCATTTTATAAAGATATGCCTACATTTTCATAGAACCCAATCAGTTTCCCCTGGTACACAGTGAGTTTTTAATGTTCAGAATTTGGTTTCTAAATGTGTTTTTTTTTTGGTCTGCAATATTAGAAGAAAGAATTTTCCAGTCAACTGAGTTAAGTAGAAAGGGTTGAAATTGGCACCTAAAGCTGGAGAGAGGGAATCACAGGTTTGGGACCAGCCTCATCAACTTGGCAGGACTCTTGGCAATCTTTTAAAATAAAAATAGAAAGGGCAGCCGTACGTCGTGGCACATGCTTGTGATCCCAGCATTTGGGAGGCTGAGACTGGAGGATCGCGGTTCGCGGACAGCCTCAGCTACTTAGTGAGGCCCTCCACAACTTAGTGAACCCCGTCTCAAAATAAAGGAAAAAATAGGGCAGGGGGTGTAGCTCGGAGGTCAATTGCCCCTGGGTTTCACCCCCAGACCCACAAAAATAAATAAATAAATAAAATAGAAAGGGCTGGGAGTATAGCTCAGACAGGAGAATCACAGGTTTGAGGCCAGCTTTGGCAATTTAGCAAGGCTCTGTTTTAAAATGAAGAATGGAATAGGACTAGGTGTGTGGCCCAGAGGTGGAATGCCCCCAGGCTCAATTCCCACTAACCTCCTCCTTCAGAAAATCAGTTCAAATAATCCTGTGTACACTGGTGAAGCTATGGATACCAATTTTGGTAGTATGAATGGAGAAAGGGAGGGAGTGGGATGGACCTGGAGGGAAATGCACTGGGTGCTATGTAGATTCCTTCACACCAGACTTCAATATGATGGATGGCTACAGTGCACTAATAAAAGTATATTAGCGAGGTGTGGTGACCCATGCCTGTGGTCCCAGTGCTCTGGAGGTTGAGATAGAAGGATCACATGTTTGAAGCCAGCCTAGGCTACTTAGTGAGGCCCTCCATAACTTAGTAAGACCCTGTTTCAATATAAAGAATAAAAAAAATAGGGCTCAGGTGTAGCTCAGAGGTAGAATCCCCAAAGATAGTCCCTGGATCCACCAAGTAGCTCCAGTAAAAGGGGAGCAGAAACATTGAGGACTACTTAACAAACCAAGTGTCTCCAGTAAAAGTAGACCACTAAGAAGGATAGTATCAACTCTGTGGACCCTCACAACATTAGTTCAGTCTGGACTCAGACAATTGCAGGATGGATGTGCAGACTTCCTGGGGCCATCTGGAGCTTTGTGGAGGTGGGAGCCCCTCCACCTGGGAGTAACCTCGGGGACTTCTTCTGATACTTCCCCTGACCTGAGATGGATTTTTTTCTCTTTTTCTTTCTCTCTTTCCTTCTTTTTTTCTTTTTTTCTTTCTTTTTTTCTTTTTGCAGAACTGGAAATTTAACCCAGGGGCAGTCTACCTCTGAACTACACCCCTGACCCTAATTTTTTATTATTTTATTTTGAAACAGGGCCTCACAAAGTTGCTGAGGCTGGATGCAAACCTCCTGCCTCAGCCTCACAAATACTGGAATTACAAGCATGAGCCACCATGCCCAGCTAAGATGGTTCTTAATAGATTTCTGCTTCTTATGAATCTTAAAATTGATCATCCTGAAAGATGAAAAATATATATTGCACTTAGGTGAAGTCAAGGTTCTGATTTGATAAATTCCTAGGAACTAGGCATCTGTAATGAAATCAAGCAACAAATACTTTCCTCATGTTCATATACAGGAGATGAACAAATAAGTATACTAGAGAAGACTTGCCAGACTTTAACTCCTGAGTACCAGCAGGAGGCCTGAATTTATTTAGATAACTTGAAGACATACCCTGGAGCTGCAGCTTCCTGCTGCTTTCCTTCCTCCCTCACTCTGCTTTCCTTCATTTTTTCTTATAACTAAAACTTGGTTATATCTCGCTATTAAGTACTAGTTTTAAGAGATAAAGTTAAGTTGGAGATTCCACTTAAATTATATATGCCTGATATCACCTGAAAAATATACTAAAAGAATAAAAAGATTTTTAATTTATAACTTTATATGAGTTTATAAGACATCAAGCCATGTCTGATGTTACTTTTTTAATCAAACAGAAAGCATTTGGGTGTGGTAACACACACTTGTGATCCTAGTACTTTGGATGCTAAGACAAGATGCTGATACAAGACCAGCCTCAGCAACTTAGTGAGACTCTGTTTCAAAATAAAAAATAAAATCAGGCTGGGAGTATATATTGGAGGTACAATGACCCTGAGTTCAATCCCTAATTGCATGAGCATACGTGCGTGCACACGCACACACACACACACACACACACACACACACACACACACACAGAGCAAGGAATTGCAACTTATTTAAATACCAAAGGAGAAGCATAAATCTGAGGCTTTTTATATTTGAATCATTGATTTAGTGAATGAAATGATAGGCCTGGTGTCTGTCAGATGTGAATCATTGGCTCACACCTAACAGACACTAAGTGTGGGTTCAAATCACTTTAAAAAGGAAGCTCCGAATAGTCATCATAGTCTTACACTAGAAATCAAATTCAGAAGAAAATAAATACACATGTAAAAAGGGGTTTGTGGCTTTTGTTCTTAGGGCAAAGTGTCTTACCATTGTCCTTTCCATGGACGACTAGCCTGACAGGTCCAAAAGCTTTCTTTATGGAGAGAACAAACAACAAGGAAATTTTACCCAACCCAGTCAGTAGCACCTTGGGGAAATCTGCCATTAAAGTGTAGAAATTCCAAACAGCCTTTAAAATGCAGATGATTCTCCAAAACCAATGAGCAGTTAAACCTATTTGATCCACTGAAATAGTTTGTTAAGGGGGGAAAAATAAATCACTTTAAAAAAAAAACTGTTTTATATTCTTTGTGTAGTATCTATTGGAAGTTAGGTGCCTTCCATGAAAGCAAAAATGGACATAAAAGATAGAGTTTCTGATCAATATTTAGAATGAGGTTGAAGCATATGTGTGTAGCAAAGTTTGCCCAGAAATTTTCTGAGAAATAACTGCTCATTTTTCAGTTTTTATTTGTGTATTGTTATGACTCAGTCAACATTCATTATTCCCGTAAACTCTGGCCTAATATCTCCCCCCTCCTCCAGGTATTATAAAGGTCATTGGGGATTTAATGTTAAACAAAGCAGAAACCCCTATTCTCAAAGTGCTTATAATATTTTTGGGGGGGTACTGGAGATTGAATTCAGGGGCATTCAATCTCAGAGCTACACCCCAGCCACATTTTAGTTTGTTTTTGAAACAGGGTCTTACTAAGTTGCTGAGGCTGGCCTTGACCCTGCAATCCTCCTGTCTCATCCTCCCAAGTACCATGTCCAGTAATGTGCTTATAATTTTAACCAGCTAAAAGTCTGCTTCACACTCACATTGGGGGCAGGAAAATGCTTCACATCTCAGCTGATGAAGCTCTGCCACCTCCACAAATGGCTTCTGAGGTCCCTGGGACACCGGCAGGTCTGCAGTGGATAGAGGAGAGGCAGGTGGAGTCCTGTGGCAGGTTTACCTGTGTGATTTGGCCAGCACCCCTTCACATGGGCTCATTCCCTAGGATGAGGAGAATCAATTGTCCCCCCATGTGTTGTCTAAGCAGTTAACTTAGTTTATTAGATAGGGGTGTGTGTATGTCTGTGTCTGTATGTGTGTCTTCATACTTTTTTTATTTATTTTTTTTTTTGCAGTACTGGGGATAGAAACCAAGGGCATTTTACCTCCAAGCTACACTCCCAACTCTATTTTTTAATCTTTTATTTCTTTGAAACAGGGTCTCACTGAGTTGTGAAGGGCCTAAGTCCACTGAGTAGCTGACGTCTCTGCTTCCTGAATGCTGGGATTACAAGCGTGTGCCACTATGCCTGGTTTAATTCTTAATTAAAAAAAAAATCATGATTGGTGAAAGGATCCTTCTGCTCAAAAAGGATCTGGAAATCTAAGATACATGACATCTGGTTTGTGCATCTATAAATTAGTAGTTAATGAAAAATAAGGACAGGAGCCGCCATAAAATGTGCTGCCTCTAGCCACTTGCTCATGAGCAGGTCTCTGGCTTGCTTCATCAGACTTTCCCTATGCCTGAGATTGATGAATTTGCTTTCTGTCTCTTTTCCTCTCCATTCTTCTTGAAGTTGCAAATAAGTAGTGGGGAAGGCAAAGAGTGCAACCCACATCCTGGAGATAAATCAAGTATTAAGTCATGCCCGCCTGGGTTCATTACCGTGATGACAATTTAGCCAAGACAAGTCAAGAGCTGGCAGTGCCGGGCCACTCCCTCTCCGCCCCCAGTGGAGCGGACCCCTCTGGCTTTCTGCCCACCGTCCTGGCCACTTTCTCGTGCACGTCATCCCGGATCTAACTCATCAGGTCCCCTGGACAAAGCTCTTACAAGAGCACAGATCAGCCACGTGGTGTGAAAGACAGGAGGTGATGCAGTGGCCCCCCCAGGGGTCAGGTGTTGGGTAGTGAGAGTAGTGACTTCTAGATTAGAAAAGCAGCCTGGATGGGAGAGGGACAGGGCTGGAATGTTAGAAATGATGGAGACCTCCGCGTTGGTGTTCCTCCCCCACTTTCTCAGACACGCGAAGCCCTGCTTTGAGCCTTTCCCCACAGTTTTCACAGCGAGACTAGAAACCAGGAAGTGCCAGTGTGCAGCCTACGGGAGAATGGACCGGCAATGCTGGAAGCAGTTTCATAGGAAGTTTCTGGCAAAATTTTTTAATAGTTTAGTGGTGCCTGGGTTTTGCTAATAGGAGCCATTGTGCCAAAGAGAATCATAAGAACTAGAATTTGATGAATCTGAACTGTTCCTGTGTGTGCTGTTTGGGGAATACTAATTTCAAATATTCTAAATTTGCTGACACCTTTATTATATTCTGAGATAAGTGAGGTTAGAGAATGTACAGTTAATAATATAAATAGAAACCACCCTTGTAACTGTTTAAAAGAGGCTATGGACATCTGTTCCTGAGATTCCGAGTTGTACTTTTTGTACCAAAGAGGAGGAAGTCTCCTAGAAACCTCATCTTTGCTACTTTTAGTCAACTTTGGAACATTTCGTTTTGCAGTGCTGATTATGGAACCCAGAGCCTCCTGCAGACTAAGGCAAGTGTTTTGCCACAAAGATATACCCCTAACTCTCCTGGAACTTTTTTTTATATATATATAAACTGTATTTATGATGTTAAAGGGCATTTAAGAAAAAAAATTGGAAATTTCAAACAAAAGATTAAACATTGGGATTACAATGCGACTCTTGAGCGGTTTCTTTATGAGTAGAGAGTTCTGTTCCCTGCTAAAAAAGACTCTGTTGATAAGTGGAACATACTCCACCTTACATTTTTAAGGGTTTGGCTCACTAGAAAGTGTGTGGTTCTTTCTGTTCCAAACCGAATCCTTTCTCGCTGGGACTTTATTTCCAGGCGGTGATGCAAACCCTTGGTGTTCCTTTTGAATGTGAATGAAAACAATGAGAGAGGAAGTGTGGAGGCTTGGAATCTCAGCTGAGGCTTAGCAGGTCACTGGGGAGCAGCAAGGTTCCTCTGGACTGTTAGGAGCGGAAGTGGGAAAGAGGAGGATCCCCTGCCCCCTGGTTGAGAAACTTCTTTCAGTCCTCCAGGCAAACAGGAATCCGGCCCCTTTGGGGTGCTGGGTACTGTCCTGGTGCAGAGAATGCAGAGACGGCAGCTGTGGAAGAAAACAGAAAAGCAGAGTAAACTGAAAATTCCAGAGCTCGGGTAAGTGCTGGGTCAGAAGGACCCAGAGGGGACCTTCCTTAGCCTGGTGTGCAGCAGTGGTGGACTTCACAGGAAGTCAAGACTAGAGCTGAGAATTAAAGAAGAGTAAGGACTGGCTAGTCAAATGTAGCGAGAGAGAAGACCATCCGAGACCGAGGGGAAGGTGCCTACAGGGAACAGGATGGGTGTTGGATGGAGGTGCAATCTGGGGAGCCCCCAGTTGTTCAGCCTCACTGGCTGCTGGTGTTGAGGGCATGTGGGTGGCTGAGAGCCTGAAGGACATGCCTGGGGTCCCCTGCTGAGCCGTGTGAACCTTGCCTGGAAGCCCGGGTTGTACTTTGAAGCTTGTCAGAGCCCCAATGGATTCTGAACAAGAGAGCGAGTTCTCAGCTTTGGGTTCTGTCTCTGAGGTCTTCACGCTGAGGAGATCTGCTTGCTTATGAAAACACATTGAAGAACGTCCTCATTTCCAAGCCAGCACTCGCTGTTGCTGAGCAGAGCCGGCCTTCGTGCTCTGAGCTTAAGTTTAGCGGCATCGGCTATCCTTTACTTGCATCTCTTGGTTCTTTAAAAGTTAGACCTCTATCCAGGCGTGGTGGCGCACGCTTGTAATCCCCGCGCTTGGGAGGCGGAGACAGGAGTATCGCACAGGTTGGAAGCCAACCACACTGGCTTTAAGAGACCCTGTTTCCAAACAAACACACAAACAAAAAGTATACAAGTTAGACCTCTGTGTGCACCATAATGGGATCCTGCCTTGAATGGCATCGGAATTTGACTACTGCATAGGGAGGCTGTTATTTTAAAAAACAGTAGGTCTATTTAGTTCATTTGCCCATTTCTTGATTGGGTTGTTTGTTTTGCTAGTGTAGAGTCTTTTGAGCTCTTTGTATACTCTGGATATTAGCCCCCTATCAGAATGGTGGCTGGTAAAGATCCTTTCCCATTCTGTAGGCTTCCTCTTTAGGTTATTGATAGTTTCCTTTGATGAGAAGAAACTTTTTAGTTTGATGTTATCCCACTTGTTTATTCTTGCTTTAATTTTCTGAGCTTTGGAGGTTTTGTTGAGAATGTTACTGCCTGTGCCAATATGTTGTAGTGTTGGAGATCTGTGTGGAGATTCCTAAGAAAGGTAGGAATAGATCCACCATATGATCCAGCTATACCACTCCTGGGTATCTTTCCAAAGGGGTTGAATTCAGAGAACTACAGCAACATATGCATACCTATGTTCATAGCAGCACAATTTGTAATAGCCAAAATATGGAACCAACCCAGATCACCATCAACAGATGAATGGATAGCAAAACTGTGGGAAATACACACAATGGAATTCTATTCAGCCATAAAGAAGAACAAAATTATATCATTTGCAAGAAGATGGAAAGCCCTGGAGAACATTATGTTAAGTGAGATCAGCCAAGCACAGAAGGAGAAGATACATATGTTTCCTCTAATATGCCCAAACTAGGAAACACAGAGGATACCAGTGGGACTCCAGATATTGAAGGGGAAATACTAGCTAAGTTTGGATGGTAAGATAGGAGAGGAGGAAGGCCGATCTTGATTAATGAGGGTCTACACCTGAACATGTGTAAAATTATGAATAAGACATTGTTAACCTGGACAACCATTGGTGGGAGGGGGGAAGGGAAAATGGGGGCGGGGGGCGGAGAGGGCACCAAATATAGTGTAAATGTATACTCTTTATGTTCAATAAAAAAATTGTTAAAAAAACAGTAGGTCATCTGTAAAAATGAGATTTTTCTTTTAGATTTATATCTGAGCCTCTTCAGTGAGGGAATGCCCATCTTAAAGCATCAGTTTCCCTCAAATCTGAGGGAAAACTTTTTGTATCAAAGCAAGGCTGAGATGTCATGTTCCACTTGTCTATAGGAAGAAATATCAAATAAATTCATTGGTGTTACTTTTCTTCTGCTATTCAGGTATGTCAGTAAAAAGAGGTGAGAAGTAGTCATTTCAGTTTTTTTAATAGCTTTTTTTCAGTTTTTTTTTCAGTTTTTTAATAGCTTCAACTTTTACGTGCCTCCTCTGTGTCAACATACGTAATTCATTTTGTTCAACATATGTAAACACAAAGTCCAAAACCCTGTGCCAGAGGCCAGAATCGTAGTGGTAAACTATATGCAATTCATCTTTTGAGTTTCTTATATCCTCATACCTTCTCAAAGAGTACATGCAACATTACACACATTTTACAGATGAGGAGACACGTTAGGGGAAACATGGTCTCAGAGATCTCTGCAGCAGGTCCCTACCCAGGGTGGCTCTCACTGCCACCTCCCTCTCTGAAAGTTTTGTTTTGTTTTGTCTGTTTCTTTTTGTGCTACTAGGGATAAAACTCAGGGGCATTCTACCTCCGAGCACACCCCACCCCTATTTTTTTGTCTTTATTTTGAAACAGGGTCTCACTGAGTTGCAAAGGGCTTCACTAAGTAGCTGAGGCTGGCCGTGAACTGTGATCCTCCTGTTTCAGCCTCCCAAATGCTGGGATTAACAAGCATGCGCCACCACGCCCAACTTTATTTGTTTTATTCTATCTCAACTTTGTATCTTCTTTTGCTTATCTGTCCCCACTTTTACTTTATTCATTCAGGATATTCATTCCTTTCCCTGGGCTCTACCACTTCGCTCACTCTAGGAACTAACAATGGCCGTGCATCAGCACCACCACTATCAAGCACCCTCAACCATACCCACTCCAAACTGGTTTTGTTTTGTTTGTTTTAGCTTTTAAGAGCAGCTACAACCACCACAAACCTATACGGAGACCCCACTGTTGTCTAATTCACTGTGCTCAGAGTCTACAGTCCTGGTCACAGAGAACAGATTGAGTGACAATTCAGGATGTCAAGAGGTCATAGAGTGAAGTTGACTGAGTTAGGAGGTTCCAGGAAGGGCTTCTTGGAGGAGGTGTCCAACAAAGTACACCTTCAAGGGAAGAGAAGATTTACCTAAGTGGAACAGAACATAAAGTATTCTAAGTAGGCCCAGTTAGTCAGAGTGAGCATCTTTGGGGCACTGACACATTTTCCCTCTGCTCCTGAGAACCAAAATTTTCCTAGCTGAATGTGGCTTAGAAATGGGACACATTGCTCTAATTAAAGGCCTCCTCACATCTCCACCTTCCCGGGCTTGCCTGGGACGTAGGAATGGGCCACCTGGAGGAGCTGGGTTTCTTCCCGGGCATAGCCAGAAGGATTTGGGAGGTCCAGACTGAACTAGGCTCAAATCTTCTCATGAGGGGACCTGACCCTTTGCTCATAACCAGAGCTACTCTCCTTCTTTGGCCAAATCTGACTCCCAACACTTCCAGACCCACATCTGGAAGGCTTCTGGGCTGCATAAGATGTTGCAGCATTGAGTCGTTATTGATTATGTCTGGGGCATGGCCCTTCGCCCAACCTCAGCTCAGCAAACTTCTCAAACAGAGTAGAACAGAAAGCTGTGAATCCCAGCATGTGACCCTCAGCCTTCTTAAGTCAAACCAGGAAAGGAAAAGAAAGTAAGAGAGCTTTTCTGGGGCTATACAGGGTTTCTTCTCCAAAGATCTTTGACCAGAAGCATGTTGGAGGGCATTTGCCAGGAATAAATTGAGGGGCTGCCATCCATTCTGGCTGGAGACTCATGCAGGGAAAGAAAAGTTCTTCCCAGCTCCTCCTCAGTTTAGCAGTATGGAGCACACACCAGCTCCATGTGCTCTCTTAGGCACAAGCGGTAGAAGTGACTAAGGCAACCTCTGCCCCTGAAGAGCTTGTGGTCTCGCAGGGGAGGCAGACAGGCAATGAGCACATTCTAGGATAATCTCCTAAGAACTCAAATAGACGTACGAAAGCCCAGAGAAGAGCTGGGCCAAGCTGGGAGTGAGGAGAGTCTGCCTTCACCAAATCATGGTAGAAGACAAAGGAAGATTAGGGAAAATGACACCTGAAGGACAGGAAACAGCCAGAGCACAAGCCTGGGGTGTGATGGGCTGCCTGGCTGGGCTGGGTGGGAGAGGGCGCAGGGTGAACAGTGCAGCTGGGTGGGAACCCTGGAGGCTCTAGTAGCCAGGGAGGGAGGCAGAGAGGTGCTGCAGGCTGTGGTGCTGGCTTGGCATTTTGTTCTGCAGATGACAGATGACAGGGAGGTGTGAAGGAGATTTCAGGAGAATGATCCTAAGCTGAACTCCAGAGATGTAAGGGAGACAGCTGGCACAAGACCCATTGGGACTCGCTCCACTGCAGCAGTCTTGGGGACAGGGTGAGAAGCTAAAGCAAGGCAAGAAGGGATGAAGTTGGGAAGAGAACAGGAGTTTGAGAAATATATTTGGAACAAGTACAGCAGATCCTGGGGCTGTGTGAGACTATGGGGGATGTCGAGATGGGAGGAAGACTCCCAGGTGGCAGACTCATAGAAAGCTGCTCAGTTTATTCATTGATTTATGTAACCAGATGTGTCTCACATAACCAGTGTCATCTAAGGCAATGTTCTTTAAACCAGGAGAGCAAAACGTCAGTGCCTATGACCAGCAGTCTTGGATTGGATTGGACAGGACAGGAAATATCAGATAGGCTTGTATATATAAAGGTAACTATTGCATTGTGAAGCTCTGTTTTAGCCTAGGGGTGTGTGTGTGCGTGTGCGTCCGTGTGCTTGTGTATGCACTTGGTCACACCTATGTGAAATGTGTTTCTTACATCTGCTACAGTAAAGATTGTGGCCAAAGCATTTGAAAGTCCTATGATTTTTTTTCCTATGGTTGTGACTCAAGCAAAAATTATTTTCGAATGTGAATGCTTCCCAGTCAGATTTGATTATCTTAAAGAGGAAGTCTGATTTCTTTATGAGAAAGCAGAACAATCTTTTCTCACTGTTATTCTTTCAAGGCTAAATCTCTAAATTCTGTGCATGTGTGGAATTCCCAAAGATTTGATGCTGAGGGAAAGACAAAGGGATCCCAGCTAGCAGGAATGACTCTCCCAGCCGGGGCCTGGACAGTGCCAAATATCTTGCCCTTCAGAAAGTAGGGGCAATGTCAAGATATGCAAAGACTGTGCTGCCCAACAACACAAGGATGTCCCCATAGGTAAAGTGACAACTAGAAGAATGATGCTACCTCATTTTTATATACGGCTTTACAACTTGCAGAGTACTTTCACACGTTCCCAAATTGACAACAGCTCTGTGAATTTGGAGGGACCTGAATTTTGAGAGATGTTTTGGGAATTTATTGGCCTGCAGATCTATAAATATTTTCTTCTTAATATAATCATTCAAGTGTCGCGCGCAGTGACGACTCTTACACGATCTTCCTCAAGCAGTTTTATTACCCCAGGTTCTTGTACAGTTCCCGCAAATCTTCTTCCCGTAAATCTTCTCTTCTCTCTCTCTCCCCCCAGAGATCTTCCCCTTATATAGAGCCCAACAGCCAATCAGCAGACTGTTCACGTGCACAACTCATGGCAACAGCCAGTCCATTGGCTGTTGCCCTATGGCATGCGGTGTTCCCGTGTATCTCATGCTCTTGTCGTCACTTCCTGAAAGCTGTTTACCACCTAAGTGCTCTGGGGAAGATTTCCGCTCAGCGCCATCTTAGCTCTCGGACTTACTGGCTGATGGGCGGGGCCCGTCACAGTTCCCCCTTTTTTGTTTTTTCAGACAGGAGAGGACAGAGGACTCAACCCCTGTATGTTTGGAAGGGGCTTCTAGGCCCACCACCTTTTGCCAGGGACGGGACAAGAATCAGTGGCAACCCGTATGCAGTTGAGCATGCCCTCCTCGGGATGCACCCTCCCGGGGTCCCGAGTGCAGTCCTAGCTGGCATCCTGTCATTAAGACTTTCCCATCGCCGCAAGCCATATTTGAGGGGATTGTCCCAACTCCATGGCTGCAAATGCCTGAGCTATGAGCACTTGATCTGTAGCGCGCTGACGGATTAGTTTTCTAAGACAGTAGAGACATAAGATACACAGTAAGACCAGACAAAGACCAAGAGCACCCAGTCCAGCCCACTCTTTTAAATGACGAGCTGCTTGTTGGATCCAGGACATCAAGGTGCGGGCCATCACCGGGTCAACTTGAGTAGTATTGGTTTTGATGATCTCCAACCGCAACCGTCTTGTCAAATTGTCAAATTTCGATGACCGGTTATCTGTAGGATATGCAGAAAGCTCGCAAGAAAGATTAGCGGCAATAAACGCATTATCATTAATCATGACAAGGGGAGCTAAATCCGTGCAACTGCCATTTATCCCACAAAGAAGCCACAGATCAAATAGGTTAGAATGAAAGGCCATGGTCAGGCTCTAATAAGTAAAATTATAACCTGCAAAAGTAGAATTTGCTCCTGTGCCAATTTTAAGGGGAAAAGGTAAAAGGATTAAGCGGGGAAGAACTTGAGCAGAATGACTCAAAGGCAATAGAAAAGAAAAAGCAGTCAAAAGCCCCCATTGTGGATCACTTCCTATCCTTGGAATTCCACAGTATCATGGTCCCCAAAAGAATCAGTCGATGGCTCATCATCCTTTTGTTTCACCAGACGAGTCAGCCGCTCTGGAACCCAGACAGGATCGGCGCCGTTCTGTGGAAACACACAAACAGAGCCTCTGGCCCATGTGAGCACTGGGTCAGGTCCCCTCCATTGCCCTGTGAGGGCATCCTTCCAACGCACGAAACCCTGGCTCGTACCCGAGGGGGCAAAATGACGATCGGCAGCAGTCTTGCCATTGACATCTAATTGCAAAAAATTCAAAGTAAAAAGGGCTAAGGATAGGCGCTGCTTCGGTTTCATATTGGTTCCAATTCCCTCTTTTTGTTTTATCAAGCATTCTTTAAGAGTACGATGGGCGCGTTCCACAATACCCTGTCCCTGAGGGTTGTACGGAAGGCCATGCTTTAGAGTTATTCCCATCTGTGAACAAAAAGATGTGAATTTTTGGGAAGTATAAGCCGGGCCATTATCAGTTTTTATTTCTTTAGGCATATTCCATGCTGCCCAGGCCTCAAGGCAATGATTGACGACGTCATGTGCCTTTTCCCCGGCATGAGCAGATGCATGAATAATTCCAGAGACAGTATCTATGGAAACATGGATATATTTCAATTTTCCAAATTCAGATATGTGAGTTACATCCATTTGCCAGAGATGTAGAGGGAGCAAGCCTCGTGGGCAAATGCCCACATGTGGGGGGTGTAAAAAAGGGGCACAGGCATTACAGGTTTTTACAATTTCCCGAGCCTGATGTCGAGGGATTTTAAATCGCTGTTGTAATGTTTTAGAATTTACATGATATTGACGGTGAAATGCCTGTGCCTGTTGCATTTGAGTAAGAGAAAAAATCATATGTATCTTGGTGAGTTTATCTACTAGATCATTTCCATATGTAATAGGGCCAGGTAATCCAGTATGTGCCCTAACGTGCTGGATAAAGAATGGTGTCTTTCTTAAATGTATATAAATCTGGATTTGGCTAGCCATAGAATGAATAGGAGTATGTAAAGAGAGTTGACCCGCGCATTCAAGCGATCTAACCAGATTAACCACATATTGTGAATCTGATAATAAATTGAAAGGAGAAGAAACTCTCTTAAAAATTTCTAAAACAATATTTAATTCAACCAGTTGTGGAGAGGTATGTGAATATTGGATGATAACAGGATCGCTTCCCTCTATTAGGTAGGCCCCCACACCAGTTTTGGATCCATCAGTAAAAATGTTAATTGCATTAGCTACAGGTTTGTTTTTAGTGACCAATGGGAAAATGAGAGGATGTTCCAGAACAAAATGTAACAATGGATCTTTGGGAAGATGATTGTCTATTTCACCACTGAAAGAGCACATAAGTATAGCCCAATCATCAATAGTGGCTACCAGCGTTTGTACTTGCAGAGCAGTGTACGGTACCACCAACTTATCGGGCGTTCTGCCAAAATGTTGGATGCACTGCTGAATGGCTTTAAGGGCAAGGCTTGCTACACTGGTGGGATAATATTCAACTACCTTTTGAGGGGAGACTTTGGGGTGAATCCAAAGAAGGGGTCCTTGTTGCCAAAGAACACTAGTAGGCTGTTTTTCAGTGGCCAGGATACAAGCCCATAATGGCTGTCCAGGGGTCACTCGACGGAGAGACGCTTTCGTAAGTGCTTGTTCTACTAATTGTAACGCATGGCGGGCCTCATCGGTAAGGACGCGAGGAGAATCTAATTGAGGATTGCCTACGAGCAGATTATATAAAGGTTTCAAGGCATGGTTAGGAATTTGTAAAAAGGGTCGAACCCAATTAATGTCTCCCAACAGTTTTTGGAAATCATTGAGGGTTTTTAATTGATCAGTGCGGATGATTAATTTTTGAGGCAGGACTGCATGGGGGAGAACAATGTTGCCAAGAAAGTGTATATTTTCTCCTCTTTGTACCTTTTCTGAGGCGATGAATAATTGATGAGTTTCCAAAATCTTTACAAGGTGACAATAAGCCTCCTCAAGTATGGAGGGATTTTTTGTGGTTAACAAAATGTCATCCATGTAATGAATACACCGAATTTCTGGAAATTTGGTTTTTACGGGCTCAAGAGCACTATTTACATATAATTGACAGAGGGTAGGGCTATTGGCCATTCCTTGTGGGAGGACCACCCATTCATATCTACTGTCAATTTCCTCTTGATTAATAGAGGGAACAGTAAAAGCAAAACGAGGAGTATCCGCAGGATTTAAAGGGATGGAGAAAAAACAATCTTTTATATCTATGCTGATAAGTGGCCACTCCTTCGGAATAGCAGAGAGGAGTGGAAGCCCTCGTTGGACTGGCCCCATAATCTGCATTTGGCTATTTATGGCTCGGAGGTCGTGTAATAACCTCCATTTTCCAGATTTTTTCTTTATCACAAAAATCGGGGTATTCCAAGGAGAGGTGGATGGCCGGATATGGCCTAACTGTAATTGCTCTTGTACTAATTTCCTTGTTACTTCAAGCTTTTCACGGGAGAGAGGCCACTGAGGAACCCATACTGGATCTCCCGTCTTCCAGGTAATGGGAATTGCCTCCTCAGTGGCTACTGCACAAAACCCAGTTCCTCGCGACCACTCTTTTCTTTAGTAGGAATTGGGCTTTTACGTCCCTGGAGGTGTTTTCCCAGCCCGTAGGAAGGGTGGTAGCCCTGGCGAAGGAGAATATTATGGGCTTGGGGGAAATAAGATGTATTTTGTAAGGAATATCCCATGTCCACTAATAAATCTCTTCCCCAGAGGGAAACTGGCAGCTCCAGCACATAGGGTTCAAACTGCCCCTTATGTCCCTCCTGATCTTTCCAATGTAAAGCCCTAGCACTGAGGTCAGGGGTTTTAGCATAACCCAAACCTCTAAGTTCTCCGGTAGCCTTTTGAGTGGGCCATGAAGATGACCAATCTTTACAGGCGATGACACTTTTATCTGCCCCAGTATCTAAAAGTCCTAGGATTTGCTTGCCTTCCACGTCCAAGGTTATCAAGGGACGAGTTCCCATATCAAAGGCAAGAGATATTAACTCATTTCCTGAAGAACCGAACCCACCAATACCGCGTCGTCCCTCTGCTGAAGGAAACATACCATGTAGACTGGGAAGCAAAAGTAACTGTGCCACTCTATCCCCAGGGGAAATGGCAACGATACCCCGGGGCGCTGAAACCATCACTTTGATAATACCGGTATAATCCTCATCTATAACCCCCGGATGGACTACAAGTCCTTTCATGGTAGAGGAAGACCTTCCAAAAAGTAAGCCAACAGAATTAGGTGGCAGAGGACCTTGAAAATCTGTTTCAATAATTTGAACCCCCATTTGTGGCGTTAATACCAGCCTGGAGGTGGCACAGAGGTCCAATCCTGCCGAACCTGGAGTGGCTCGCCGGACTGTTCCGGAGGCTGTAAATTGGGCCACTGAGGTGGCTGTGTCTCCATGGCCCCATACACCTGAGGGTTCCCATATTTTTGTGGGCCCTGGGAACGAGGGCCCGCCCTCCCGTTTTTTGTCTGAGTATTTGATGATTGCTTTCCAGTATAGGGCAAGGGGTTGCCATCGATATCTTTAACCGAACGGCACTCAAAAGTAGGATGCCTTCCTTTTCTACATCGACGACAATACTCAGGAGGAGAAGGATAAGATTGGGACGCCCTACACTTAGGACAATCTCGTTTTAAGTGTCCTGTCGCTCCACAGGAAAAACAATTGCCATTTTTGGTACTATTCTTACTTTGTTGTCCGGAGGCCTGTATAATGGCTGCAGCAAGTCCTGAATTGGTTAAGGGTCCTCCGAGTTCCCTGCACACCTTCATCCACACCTCTAGGCCTTTATGTTTGTAAGGAGTGATGGCCTGTCTGCATTCTTTAGTGCATTGCTCATAGACCAATTGTTTAATGAGCGGCATGGCCGCGTCAGAATCCCCAAAAATTCTTCCCGCAGCCTCTACTAGACGGGCAACGAAGTCTGAAAAGGGTTCAGTCAATCCTTGAGTAATCTTTGTAAGGTTACCAGATACCTCTCCTTTGTTAGGGAGGGCCTTCCAGGCCTGGGTAGCGAGTCTGTTGATTTGTTCATACACCTGTTGTGGATACCCAAGCTGTTGATTAGCAAATCGTCCTTGGCCCATCAGCATGTCTATATCCCAGGCTGAATTTCCTGCTGCTCGATTACGTGCAGCTTGTTCAGTGGCATATTCTATATAATAAGCTTTCCAATCCAAATATTGGCCAGGATTTAAGGTGGCCCTAACCAAATTTTGCCAGTCTCCTGGGGTCATGGCATAGCGATGTAAACTCTCTATTATTGCTATAGTGAAAGCAGCTGACGACCCATATGTGCGAACTGACTCTGCGAGATGCTTAACTATTTTAAAGTCCAAAGGCTCATGATAACGATTTCCCCCCTCCTGCAGCTGGAAAACTGGGAAAGCTTGATTTGCTAAAAAAATTCCCGCATCTCTCCACATCTGACTACTAAAAGAGACACCTTCTCCTGCTCCGGGCGCAGAAGGGTTATACGGAGGAGGCGAAATTTCCTCTTTAATCAGTTCAAAAGCTTTCACTTGTTTACAAATGGCCTCTAATTCCTCCTCAGATTCATCCTCCCCCTCTGACTCTGAATCCTCCTCACTGGCCACTTTAGAGGAAGTTGAACGTTCCTCTTTTACACCGTCTAAAGCTGCCTGGCCCTCCTGCACAAATTTTCTAAAGCGCCTTTCTTCCAAACAGGCACGAATCAGCCGACAAAGCGGCCGAGTCCCTCCTGTGACAATACCTTGTTCTTCGGCGCGTTCTACGTCTCTTCCCAATTTATCCCAGCTTGCTAAAGAAAGATTCCCTGATACTGTAAACCATGGCGCTACCCTATCTATTTGTTCGAGAAAATCTTGTATTGTCTTGTCCCTAAGCTTTAGGCCTCTACTTTTCAACAAAGCTTTCAATGCTTTATGCAATGGGTGAGATGGACTATTTCCCATCTTGTCGAATCAGGACCAGCCCGATTCTCTAACTTACTTACACTAAAAAATATCCTCCTTAATGGAGCCCCCTTTGATCGGGGAAAATACAGCGCTGTTCCTCGCTTTTCCGCGAGCCTCGCTTATCCGCGAGCCTTATTTACTAAATATCCTCCTTAATGGAGCCCCCTTTGATCGGGGAAAATAACCCTCCGTAAACGGAGCCTCCTCCTCCCTTTTCGGAGTCAAGGAGTACTTACCAGCCGGCTGCCCTGGACTGCCGAGGTTCTGATCAAAGCGAAGGTCCCCGTACGGGCCAACCACTTGTCGCGCGCAGTGACGACTCTTACACGATCTTCCTCAAGCAGTTTTATTACCCCAGGTTCTTGTACAGTTCCCGCAAATCTTCTTCCCGTAAATCTTCTCTTCTCTCTCTCTCCCCCCAGAGATCTTCCCCTTATATAGAGCCCAACAGCCAATCAGCAGACTGTTCACGTGCACAACTCATGGCAACAGCCAGTCCATTGGCTGTTGCCCTATGGCATGCGGTGTTCCCGTGTATCTCATGCTCTTGTCGTCACTTCCTGAAAGCTGTTTACCACCTAAGTGCTCTGGGGAAGATTTCCGCTCAGCGCCATCTTAGCTCTCGGACTTACTGGCTGATGGGCGGGGCCCGTCACATTCAAGCATCCATTCAACACTCACAAAGTGATAACCATTTGCAAGTCTCTAGGCTAAGGACTGGAGACATAAAGATGCAATCTGGCTTCCAATCTGGTAGTGTATACCTGCAGTGTCAACTTGAGATGCAAAGCCCACATGTTTATTCAAAGTTACTTGCAGTTTTACCTACAACATAGTTACAGAATGCATGTGCATGAATGTGTGTGTGTGTGTGTGTGTGTGTGTGTGTGTGTGAGAGAGAGAGAGAGAGAGAGAGAGAGAGAGAGAGAGAGAGAGAGAGAATTATTTCTCTCTCTCCAGGTTTCAAAATAAAAAATCAATACCCCACAAGAATAGCTCATAAAGAACAGGGCAGGACAGAACGGTGCTCTTTTAAACCTCAAAGGTTCACAAGGTTTTCTTTCTTGAGCTAAATCTATTCAAGGTAGAATAAGCATATAAGCATGCCATTTGAAGAAAACTAAATAGCCTCATCAAAAAGAAAAAGAAAAAGGAGAAGAAGGAGAAGAAAAAGAAGGAGGAGGAGGAAGAGGAGGAGAAAGTACATGCGCAGCAGCAATGTTTGCATGCACAGGGCTTCCCAGGCCCTGAATTTTCTCTAAAAATCCCAGATCAAGAACCTCCAGATCAAGCATTAGCCTAAGCAAAACAGACTCCATCTCAGCTTTTAAAAACTTATATGTCAATATTTATTTGTTCTTTATTTTGGTAAAAACAAAAGGTTCAAGGACTGCTTTCTAAATTTCCTATGCAGCACTAGATACAATTTGAGCAGTCAGTAGAGTATTAATTATAATCACTTTAGGCATGAGAGCAAAATATGCCTTTGCTTTTAGAAGTAAATGGCTTGAAAAAGTTGAATGACTTTCCCATTTGCTTCCTCACAAAACGGATCCCTGAAAATACACCTAGGATGTTTTTAATAGCAGGAATGACCTTGGCAGGCAGCCTACCTGGGAGAGTCAGACCTTTCTGAGGTCAGTGACCTTGGCCTCCACATTAACCCCTAGCTTCCCCCAGTCACTCACCCACAGGAAGTTCACATCCTTTGCTCACAATTTACTTATTTGTTCAGATTTTTTTCTCATAACAGGGAAAAATAACCTTCTGAAAACATTTCCCTTAATGAAGCCCACATGTCCAATACACATTTCTTTCCCAAGCTTCTGCTATGTTTGGTTATGTTTTAACATCTCTTCGACCTTGGGATCCCCATGTATCAGGCACAGGGCAGCTAATAGTTTACTTATTAACTGGGAAGCACATTTTAAGCCATAATCACAAAACTCTCTTTTCCTCAGCCTAGTGTTCATATCCCCAAAGTAACAGGCTTTTAGGATAAGGCCCTTATTGCCATCTTCAGAGTGTCCCATTTCATTTATGACTGTCACCATGCCATGTTCAACAGCATTGTGTGGTGTGAAGCATGGCTTGCTGCACTAGAATATTATTTAACAAAAAGTGTGTAACAAAATGCTTTGAGGAATATAAAAAAATGAATTGCCTATTAGATCTGTTTGTCATAAAAAGAATCTGGATGCAGGTTGAGGGGCGCCATGTAGCCCCAGGGTCCTCCTGTGGGCAGATGCAGGAACATAAGGCTCTACTGCCAGGAAAGTACAGAGTTCACAAGAAGCCCAGCTCTGAAGCTGAGCAGGAGAAGGGTCTGCAACACAACCATTTGGCTGTCTGGCTCAAATTGCGCTTCATCTACAGGGACTTTGCTGGTCACCTTGCCCAGAATGCTCCCTCCTGCTGTGAGCCACTAGGGGGTGGGGCAGGGGAAGCACCATCCTTCCCTGGAGAGCTTTTGCTTTCTTGGGTTGCAGTGAAGCCTAGAACTGTCCCTGCCTTCCCTGTTCTGCTTAGAGACCTACAGGGCAGGACCTGGTTGCCCATAGTGCTTTAACAGTGGGCTTTCACTTCTCATGGGGCCACCCAACAGATGTGTGTTGAATAAACAGACAAATGCCGTCCACTTTTGAAGGCCAAGTGCAGCACGGAGCATCAGAGGCCATGAGAACCAGTATTTTCTCTTATAACCATTAGCACTTTTGCCATACTAAGAGCAGCAAATATAGTACTCAGGCATATATCTGATTACTCTGCAGTGACAGGATCGTTTGATTCTGGGATGGATGAGGAAGCTGAAGCGTACTGAAGCTAATGTACCCGAGGTGATGAAGGTGGCCCCAGAATCTGGACTTGGCACTTGGCTTCTAACAACTTCGTGCTGTTAATCCTCTGTATCCAGTTACTTTGCTTATGCCATCTAAATACAGGAACATTTTCTAGATCAACTGGCAGGCTCTCTTTAAAAAGTGTATGTATAAAACCAAGTGCATTTATCCAGTAAGAGAAAAACACTTGAGTTTAAGTAATATATATGCCATTAGTTAAGAGCAAAGGGAAATTAGAATACATCTCCAAAAAACTCTTTGGAGCAATAATATTAACCTTGCATCAAAATAAAACTGTCTTGCCTTAGAGAGTTGCACTTTCGGTGAATTCGCTAGTTTTACAAATTTGAGTCATATTGCACTTTTGACTATTAAAATTATTTGAGAAGTCATGTAAACTCCAAATATTCATTGTGTCATTAAAATAAGATGTGGAGTTTCTTCTATATTTGGTCTGCTCTATTTCTTTTTGTTTTGTTAAGTACAACCTTGAAAGTTCAGCAATCAGGAAATACCAGTTTGTTACAGAAAGTGAAATGCATCTGTAAAATTGTCTGAATACATAGGCAGGAGGTGAAAGCAAGCGAAACAGCCGTGATATAACATCTCCACTTTCCAAATACCTAAAACATTGGAGAAGGAAGAGGTGGGAACATGGTCCAGGATATAACCTTGGCTTTGAACTTCCTGACTTGTGTTAGTTTAAGACATCCCCGTAGCATCATTTAAACATAGTTCTGGTGTATGAATAAACTTCCACTAGGAATTTCCTTTTTGAAGTCTGCTGAGAATATAAATCAAAACCATATGAGATGTGTCTTAATCCAGAATGTTAAATAGCATGAGAAATGTCAACCCAGAAGCAGTCTGTGAAATACATTCACCAGGATGCACATTCTGATGAAATTCTTTATTTAGAATTAAAGCCTCCAAGAGAACCGAATTTATGGATTACTTTCAACCCATGATTACAAAAGCCATAATTGATAAAAAAGAGAATATGATTTTAAAAGTGGTGGCAGTAGAAATATTATTCAACCATCTAAAATGTTTGAGAAGGATACTGGTGGCATTGCCAAGGAAAAAGCAAATTATAAACTTAAGGATTATATAAAAGACTATATTTAACCTAGATACATGTACATATCTTCATAATAGAAGAGTAAGAGGGTATATATGCCAATTAAAAGTTACTGTCAAGGAGAATTTTTCCTTTCCTTTCCTTTTTCTTTTGTTTGTCTTTTTGTTTTAAAACAAAAATCTGACATTACAATCCTCCCTTGGTATCTGCGGGGGTTTGATTCCAAGATGTAACCCCATAAATACCAAGATCCATTAATCATCAAATCCCCTATAGAAAATTGTATGGTATTTGTGCGTAAGCTAAAAATACCCTCCTGTGTACTTTAAATCATCTCATAATGGCTTATAAAACTAATGCAGTATAAATGCTATGTAAACAGGTGTTCTCCTATATTGCTTAGGGAATAATGGTAAGAAAAAAATGTCTGTATAAGTCAGTACAAACATTTTCTGAGTGTTTTTTATATTGAAGTTTGGTTAAATCCATGGCTGTGGAAACCAGAGATACAGAGGGCCAATGGTGTCTGTATTTTATTTTGAAAGTAAGTGTGGTGTCCTTACTTAACAGTTGCCTTTTCTGTCCTATTGCCTTGCTTAAATTCAGCCAAAACCCAGTTCTGTCCCTTGCTGAGCCGTCTTGAGTTGGTTCTAACAAATCTGCCAACCTATGTAGTATCCAGAGTGTAATGTTGCCCTGTAATTAGCATCACCCAAATCTTACGGTAGTGCCCATCTTCAGGTACTTTAGTAATGAAAGTACCCCTGGGTCTGGGCACAGTGGTGCACACTTGTAATCCCAGCATTTGGGAGACTGATACAGGAGGATTGCGGTTTGAGGACAGCCTCAGCTACTACTTAGTGAGGCCCTTTGCAACTCAGTGAGACCCTGTTTCAAAATAAAAAGAATAAAAAATAGGGCTAGGGGTGTTTCTCAGAGGTAGAATGTCCCTCAATACCATCCCTAGTAACACAACAACAACAACAACAAAAAAGTATCCCTGGGAAAATGGGGATGAAGCTCAGTGGTTGAGCACTTGCCTAGCATGTGAAAGCCTTGGGTTCCCTGCTCAGCATGAAAGAAGGAAGGAGAGAGAAAAAACAGAAAGGTTTTTTATATTACTTTTAAGTTGCTGATTGGTTCGTGTTTTATCCTTTTATCAGTATACTTAAGCCTTGGTTTGAGTATATATGTGTGAGTGGTTGATTTAAGTCTGAGGAAAAGATTTTACTATTCTTCTATTATATTTCATTTAAGAAGAAATATGAGAGCCAGGCATGGTGGTGCATGCCTTTTATCCCAGTACTAGAAGGCTGAGACAGGAGGATTGCATGTTTAAGGCCAGCCTCAGCAACTTAGCAATACCTTGTTTAAAAATAAAGAATTAAAAAATAGAGCTGGGAATGTAGTTCAGAGAGATAGAAAACCCTGGAGTTCAATTACTAGTAACACACACACACACACACACACACACACACACACACACACACACACATTATTCAAGTCTGTTTTTAGGGAAAATGATTCTTCCATACCTGAATTTAGCGAGTAATTGGGCAAGCATATTATTGGCTACATATATAAAATTGTTACATCTCTTAAAGTCAGCCCGGGACTTAAATGATATACATATTATTCCTCCACTTATAAGTAGTTGTATATTTACATGAAATATACACCTGCTGTTTTCTACTTTGTTCTCAATTTAAAATTTAAAGAGACCAGACTAAGGTTTGGGGACAATTATTAACTTCAAAGTTATCTACCATGGTAATTGAACTTTTGAAGAGTTTTAAAACTTTTATTATATTGTAAACTTTGAAAACATCTTATATCTCATATATTATTGGATGCCTATGGAATGCCTTGATAGACTTCCATATCAGTATGCCATGTGGTTGGATTCTAGCATGATATTAGTAGTAAATCATCAGGTCTACTTGAAGAAGAGGTCAAACATCTAGTTCAGTGTAGTTCAGAGGAGAGCTTGAACTCTTTAGTCATCTAAATTTCCTTGAACTTTTTTTATTTCCTTTTGTAAAAAAACATATAATGTCAGCATCTATTAACAAATTGCAGAGTAAACATCCCAATATTTAGAGAGCAAACCTCAAAGTTCAGCAGTCTCTTAGGCCTTGAAGAATATGGAGAAAACTCAGCAGCCAAAAACCTAGTAGCAACTTAATTTTTCCAATTTGACCCTTACTTTTTGGGATGAGTGACGTATGCTTATAAAATCATTTGCAAAGCCAATGCCATCTATACTGAGCAGACAAGTAGAAAGCATTCCAAGAAACTGGCAAAGACATGTTGAAAAATTCCCAGTAAATATTTCATTGCCAATCCGAGTCAGTGCCAAGGAATAAAAGAAAATATATAAACACACAGTATAACATTTTTATGTATAGTCAGATAATAGAATTCTTCTTGAGTTGTACAAATGTTTCTTTGGGATTAAATAAAGCAAAAATCAGTTTTGATTGATCCAGGTATTACAGTTACAAAGACGTTAAATGCAAAACATCTTGAGAAAGGAGTCAGGAGCCTTGGCCAAGTGGTGTCTTGCCATGCCAGCCCTAGAGGAATAAAGGCATTGAACGGGCCTGTAGGAGCCTTGGAGTTCCTTTATCTCAACAGACTATGCTTCGTTTTTCTGGCTGCACAGCAAGGTTTTCTCTGACATCATACAAGTTTCTGGTTGCAATTGGAGTACCCAGAACTACAAAAAGTGTTGAGCAAATAAGCAAATCAAAGAGCAGATGACCTCTTCCAAGTATAGACATTCAAGTATGCCTGAAAACAGGTATGGAAAGGGTTTGAGTTTCTAAAAGCATGCAGACTCTTTGGAGGGGGAGGTAACACTTAAAAGATGAAAGTCACTAGGCACAATGGCACATGCCTGTAATCCTAGTATTTCAGAGGCTGAGACAGGAGGATCACAGGTTTAAAACCAGCCTCAGCAACTCATTAAGGCTCGCATCAACTTGGTAAGACCCTGCTTCCAAATAAATAAAATAGAACTGCAAGTGAAAGTCAGAGGTAGTTCAATCCTCAGCACCAAAAATAAAATAAAGACAAAAATCTTAAAGCAAAATAAAATGAAAGAATACTTCTCGTAGGCCAAGAAACCTGGCTTCCTAGGAGTGGCAGCATCTGCTCAAAGCAATTGCTCTTCCCCAGGCAACAGACCAACATGGCAGTGGGTGGATACTTAAGGGATCTTCTGCTACTGGCACTTTGGAACTTGTGAAGTGCAAGTTCCCTAGTGGAAGTTAGAGCTTCTGCTTCTGAGAGCCAACACCAAATCAGCCATCGTGGACTCAGATTCTTCCCCTCCCTTCAAAGAAGCCAGAGAAGACTAATTAGAGAGAGAAACCATCTCCAAACCCTCACTCTTGTCTCAAGAAAGATTACTAGAGACTACTGTCTTGATAGGTCAACATGGAGGTGCCTTGGCCTTTACCAGCAAATTCTGGTCCTTTCTGATTGGGTCACCTCTCTGTTTTCCAACCTTACCTTCCTGCTGATTAACTGAAGAAGCTTTTGGGAGTTAGCGGTAGGCAGAGGCCCCACAACGTCCACAAGCTGGGGTTGTTCATGTGCTTCTGTGTGCACGCAGACTCTCTGAGAAATACCACAAGCGCCTGATGGGAACAATCTGTCCCAAATTAAAAGGGAGAATAAAGAACGACTCTGCCTCATGGAAAACTTGAGTCAAAACAATCTGGTCAGAAACTATTTGGCTAGAAGAACATATATTTTCTTCCTTCTTTTTCTTTGATATTGATTGGAGTGAGGGGCTTGTAATCTTTTAAAAATACTATTAGGAATATGGGTATGAAGAATAGTATTTATACTCTTGAGAAGTTTCCTGAACTCGGTTGCAACTGGACTTTTGATTTTCTGTGGTGCAAATGTGGGGGCTTGTGAGAAAAAAACGTGAAAGGATTGTTTACTACATTTTCTGAATTTATGTAGGCCATGCGCTGCAGGCAGGGAAGCATAGTTCCCTGCAAAAATGATATACTGAGACTGTGCTCATCGCCGTGTCCCTCTGACAGACCTCCAGTAATAGTTTCAAGTTGAAATAAAGGTCCACAGTGTCTTCTGCGTGCTTCATCCATGGAATGAACAGCTGGCAGCTGTGTTAAATTAGCTTGCGCTAGATGATGCCACTTTAACAAAATTTTCCCAAAATTGTAGTGGCATAAAAAGACAGGAGCCAAATTCCTGCTCACATTTCATGTCAGCAGCTGGTCTGCTATGGCTCTGTCCCTTTTATGGTCGTTCTGGGACCCAGGCTCAAGAGATAGCTTCTACCAAAGACTTGTTAGCCTTGTGCTAAAGGAACAAGGAAAGAAAGCTGGCAGAATGAGGTGATGGCTCTTGAGGTGTTGTGCTTGAAATTAACACATTACTTCTGCTCATATTTCACTGGGTAAAGTGGATCCTATGGCCAAGCAGGTCATCAATGGGGTGGAAAGTATGTGCCCCCCAGTAAAAGGACAGCTGCAAGTCACAGGGCCACTGGAAAGGTCAGCGATCCTTAGAAATATATAAGGACAAAAAAAATACATGTGTGTATATATATATTGTTATAAATATGATAATTAATTTTTAAAAGATAATATATTAAGTGTATATATGGTATTTGATTTGTATATTTATATATTACATACATACTGTGTACATGAAAGGCATCTATATACATATATATATATATATATATATATATATATATATGTTTGATTTTTTCAACCAGGCTGGAAAAGAATTATTCAAAACAACACTTGAGTGACTAGAAATAAATCTCCTTCATATAATTAGTTTGCTTCTTTTTCACTCTAATAGAAATTATTTGAGTTGACTAGATTTGCTATGAATCCAGCTCAAAAAGATATTTTAAGGCATGGAAAATAAGACCAATGTTAAGAATTGGGTAATGGAATATTATGTGTCAGCATTTCTATGACTTTTGCTTTGGGGAAAGAAATACACATGACATAGCTTTGCATCTCTTAGATGTCATGGTGAAATGTCTTGGGTGTCACAGTGAAATTTACATATATGCATCTTCTAGATTTCTTCCTCCTATGGTTACATAGTTGCTGACAATAAGGTATTTTGTTTTGCATCAAAGAAAAACCTTCTCCAAATCTTGGGGATATGAAATTACTGTTTATAAGTTGGCTCAATTTTTAAAATATTTGGTGATTAATAATCTTAAATTTATTCTAAACTACTTGTATTTGATTTCCTCTGAGTAAGTTAGATATTATAGAAAAAATGTAATACATGTTAGGGAAAAATTATACTTGGCATATATTTAAGACTTATTCAGGTCTTTTACAAATCAAAACAAAATAATTCAAAAGGGCAAAAAGAATGGGCATAGTGGTACATGCCTATAATTCCAGTACTTGGGAGGCTGAGAAAGGATGATTGCAGGTTGAAGGGCAACAGCATGCAGTAACTTAGTAAGATTCTCTTTAGGAATAAAAATTAAAAAGAGTGGGAAGTATAGCGCAGAGGTAGAATGCCCCTGGTTTCAATCCTTATTACCACCTCCCCAAGAAAAGTTAAAAAGAATGGATTCTAACATCATGATATGGAACCTAAATCAAAGTCAGTTACTATAAAATATCTTATGCTCCATCCTGCACCTGTAATTAAGGTTGTAAAGCCCTCCTGGGAGAGGGATCATGGTGGTAATGTATGGTTCTATGTAATATTAATGATCATTCATAGCCATATATAGATGAGATGGATACATGACATTGACTTAACAAAACACTTAGTATATCAATAAAGAAATACACCTCAATAAATTGGGACTTTGCTTGAGAAATTTCCTCCGAAGACAAAGGTATCATTTGCCTTAAGTAGTATGTTAATAATGAAGCTAAGTCATCCACAGGAATTATCCTAAACCAACAGCCATGAACCTGTTGGAATTTTAATACTTTTGGTCTCCTTTAATAGTGGTAATTGGATCCACTGCCAACATCTCGTAGCTGAATCATCTTGTGATGCCTGTACCTGTCATTTTTCAGAAACAGGTTAGCCTGTTTAAACAAAAACAAAGCACCTCTTCCAAGCCTACTTTTCTAAATCACATGGAGACCATGGTGTCTTCCCACCCACCCCACTTCTCTTGAGTACCTTTAATGAGCTTTAAGGAAGAATACCCACTTAAATCGGAGCCAGTGTGCCCAAGAAAATTCCAGGAGATTTGAGAAAACAACATAAATACATATGCCCATATCTAATTTTATAAACTTTCATAGTAGAGTAGATTCCTTCTAGTCAGTCAAATTTCTGATGCATACATACATACATACATACATACATACATATGTACAGATATAGATATACATATATACATATATCTGACACTGGGATTGAACTCAGGAGCATTCTAGCTAGATTCTCAGACCTTTTTATGTTTTATTTTGAAATAGGTTCTAGATAAGTTATTGAGGGTCTCACTAAGTTACAGAGGTTGGCCTCAAACCTGTGTTCCTCCCATCTCAGCTTCCCAAGTACTGGGACTATAGGTATATGTTACCACGCCCAGCTGATAATAAATTTTAATTTGGCTCTGATTTGTATTTTTTGTCATTTAGAAAGAATATCTAATACCTTTCGGTGAGCTGTGGGAAAATGTGTTTGCTATGCAGAGAATAATATAACCCAAAATGTATTTAATATGCTTATCTAGGAGAACACACTGTTCCAAAGCTTGCCAGAAGCACTGGTTTAAAAATGCAATGAGATTATAACTGGAGACATAGCCTGAAAACCTGGACAACAAATTCCCTGTATGCAGTGTAACTCCTTATTTGACTGGGGTCCTTCTGAGCCTTGTACACTCAACTGTTTGTATCCAAATCACTAATCAGCATTTCTTTAAAGGAACAGGGTGTACTTCCAGCCTTTTCCCACAATCCATCTGCACTGGAGAAATCTTATTGAAGTGTTTTTATCTGGCTACCTCAGTGTTAGAACATCCCAGCACTGAAATACAATTTGGTGGCATTCAGAAATCAAGTATGTAAAAAAATAGCATCATTCCCCAAAGAAAGTAAATTTCCCATTTTTGTAAACAATATCATTATATGGGAAAATATTCACAATGTATAATTACATCAAAAAGCAGTCAACCTAAGATATTATTACCATATTATGACTCTGACAAATAACATACATCAAATTATGTGTTAGTAATGGGACAAGAGATGACATTTTTCTTTTATTTTGACTTTCAGAATTTTCTTTATAAGTTGTAAAAACTGAATATGTATAATTAAGAAACATGGTAATACTTTGTGAAAACATATCATAGGCTAGGGTTTGTTTTCATAGTGGTTTTATTCTCATACCCATAAGAACGTGTACCCCCACCCTCCGGCATCAGGGAGACATCCTCCCCTTCCAGGTTGGTCTCTAAACATAGGTAATGTCATGTTCTAAGAAATTGGCTGTCAATCACGTTCACATAATGTTCCAAGCAATTTGCTGTCACTCAGGTAAGGAGTTATACTGAGCACAGCAGTTTTGCTCCCAGCTGTAGATAAAGCAAAAGAGGGAAAGTCAGTGCCTTTGCCTCAAGTGGAATCTCAGATATGTGGCAGAAGAGCATGCCTAGTAACAGGCCACGAACTAAATTTGTGAATAAACTAGTGTAAAGGCTTGCTTGGTTTTGTGCAGATGAAGCTACCAAGTGGGAAAAAAAAAACAATGGGAATCTCCTTTTCAACTGGTTGAGTTTGGCCCTGGAATTGGTCTTCCTCATGAGGTAGTGAAAGGACCAGAGTTCTGGTTGGAGGTGAGCTAAAACATGAAGAAAAGGTGCCAGGCTTGGAGAAGTTGTTATGAGAAGTGGGAAGGAACATTGGACAGACAAAACAGGACACCTGCCAAAGACTAGAATACAATGATTATTATGCTGAATAATTATGAAAATTCTATTGAAACCCTGACAGGATACCCAGCCAAATAGATTATTGCATTTCCCCCAGCAAAGTACAATAGTCCTCATCCTTATCTGCAATTTCACTTCCCAAGACTTCAGCTACTCAGTCAACCTCAGTCCAAAAATATTAAATGGAAATTGTCATTAAATACTTCACATCTAAAATTTTTCTCAGCTGGGTATGGTGGCACACATACCTGTAATTAGTACATTAGTACATTGCATGCCTGTAATCCTAGTACTTAGGAGGCGGAGACAGAAGGATTGTAGGTCTACAGCCAGACCCAACCACTTAACAAGGTCCTCTGCAACTTAGTGAGACCCTGCCTCAAAATATAGATTCAATGCAGTACCTATTAAATTACCAACATCATTTCTCACAGACATAGAAAAATTAGTCCTTAAACTCATTTGGAACAACAAAAAACCATAATAATCAAAGTAGTTCTCAGCAACAAAAACCATGTAGAAGGCCTCATAATACCTCACTTCAAACTACAATGCCATAGTAATAAAAAAAAAAAACAGCATGGTACTGGCATAAAAACAGATACATAGGCCATTGGAGCAGAATAGAAGATTCAGGAACAAGTCCACACAATTACGGCCAATAGATTTTTGACAAAGGGACCAAAAACATACACTGGAAAAAAATATAGCCTCTTCAACAAATAGTGTTGGAAAAACTGGTTAACCAAATGCAGAAAAATAGAAATAAATCTCACTTTCTTGTCCTGCACAAGAGTCAATTCAAGATGGATCAAAGACTTGGAAATCAGACCAGAGACCTTGAGGTTCCTTGAAGAGGGCATAGGTCCAACACTGCTACACATAGTTTCTCAACAAGACCCCAAAGGAACAAGAAACTAAAAGGTGGATCAATACGTGGGATTGCATTAAACTGAAGAGCTTCTGTACAGCAAAGAAAACTATCAAGAACCTCAAGAGAGAACCAACAGAAAGGAAGAAGATTTTGCCAATTATTCCACAGATAGAGGACTACTATCTAGAATATAGATAGAACTCAAGAACTCAAGAAACTCATCACTAAGAAAACAAATAACCCAAAGGGCAAGTGAACTAAATAGATGCTTCACAAAGGAATAAACTCAAATGGCCAATAAATATATGAAAAAATGTTCATTAGCAATCAGAGAGATGCAAATCAAAACTTCTCTGAGATTTCACCTAACTCTAAGTAGAATGGCAATCATTAAAAACACAAGCAGCAACAAATCCTGGCGAGGGTGTGGAGAAATGGGAACTCTAATAAATTGTTGGTAGGATTGAAAATTAGTGCAACCACTTTGGAAAACAGTATGGAGAATCCTCAGAATATGAGAAACAAACCTATCATATGATCCAGCAATACCACTTCTGGGTATCTACTCAAAAGAATGGAAACCAAACTACCAAACTAATGCATGTGTATCTATGTTCATAGCCTCACAATTCACAATTGCCAAACCATAGAACCACCCCAAATGTCCATCAACAAATGAATGGATTATAAAACTATGGGATATGTACACAATGGAATTTCCCTCAGTCACAAAAAGTAAAAAATCAGATGCTCTCCCTAATATGTGGAAGCTAGAGAGAAAAAAGGTCATAGAAGGAACTCTAGACAGAGGAGAAAACCATAGGTGAGCAAATAAGGAGGCATAACTGGGGGTGGTGGGAGGGGGAAGAGGGAAATTCCCTAATGTACATTCACAAACACATCAAAGTCAATCACTAAGCCACACATGAGAAGGACAGAGGGGGGAATGGGGGGATTGGGGAAGGGCTAGATGAGTGATGTATACATGTATGCCTCTACTATCTTGTACTACATTAAGATGTATGACTACAATGCACCAATAAAAAATAAACCAATAAAAACTATATACTTAATGTAAATGAAACTTTATTTTAATTAAAAGACATTTTCATTAAAAAAATAAAAAATAAAAGGTCTGGGAGTGTAGCTCAGAGGCAGAATGCTCCTGGGTTCAATCCCCAATAATAGAGGGGGGAAAAAACTCGTGCTCTGTTGTGAAAGCACAATGAAATTTTCTTCTTTCTCACACTATCCCTTCCTTCTGACTTAGGATGTGAATCATCTTTTTGTTTATTGTATCCATGCTGTGTATGCTACCTGCCTGTTAAGTCACTTAGCAGCCATTCTGGTTATCACATCAAAAAGCATAGTAAACTGGAGGATATTATGCTAGATGAGATTAGTCAGTCACAAGAAATAAGAAATCAGATGCTTTCCCTAATATGTGAGAGTTAGGGAGAAGTGGGTCATAGGAGGAACTCTAGATGAAACAGAAAATCCTATGGAGAAGCAAACAAGACAATCTAAAGGAGGAGAATGGAGGGGGGAAGAGGAAAATCTCTAAAACACACAATGTACTTAAACATATTGAAGTCAACCACTAAGCCAAGCAAGAGAGGGAGGGAAGGGGAGGGAATGGGGTGGGAATTGAGTAGGGGTTAAATCAGTGATGTGTGCATGTCTGTGCATACAAGTTTTTTTACCCAATATGATGTATGAATATAATGAACCAATAAAAATTTTTAAAAACATAGTATATATTGGATTTGGACTATATATAGAGTTTCAGACTTTTACTGGAAGTCTTGGAACATATCCTCATGGATAAAGGAGGACTACTATAATGCAGTAATCTGTGGACTCTTCTGTCCAGTGGCTCTCTGTTTCTACCCCATAACTTAGGTTTTTAGCAAGAAAGTTACAATGATTTAATGCCTTGCTTTACATCTCTAGAGCTGCTCCAAGGGCAGGTAGGGGTTGGAATTGGAGAACAAATAAAATTGTTAAAATGTGATTTTAATAGCTCTTAATGTTTTTGCATAATATCATGCTGGTTAACAAGGGCACATTAAAAAAAAGATTTTCACACTTTGCTTCTCAGATGTCATCTAAATATCATTAGGTAGATCTTTATGAAATGATAACATGGTGATGTAATTCCTTTTTAATTTTTGTGTTTGGGCTCCTGCAATGGCCCTGGAGAAAACATTAGCATTTGGCTGATAGGTGGTAGTAGGGTCTGTGGGGGATCAATAGAAATTGTAAGACCCCCTTCCAATTCAATTACATGGGCAAAATCAAATTTGATAGTGGCTAATTTTACCAATCAATTTTGTTTGTTTGTTTTGTAACTGGACAGTAAACAGGAGTTAGTTTTGCCAGTAAATTGAGACATCAAGATGTTGGGCCAGCCAGATCTCTTAGGTCTTTTAATGCTTGCTTTATATATTTCAGTGTTCCAATATTATGTGACTATCTGTTTAAAATTGTTATATCTTCTTGATGGAGTGATTCCTTTATCATTATAAAATGGCCGCCTTTGTCTCTTTATTATGGTTTTATACTTAATGTCTGTATCATGAAGTATTATTTCTGCTATCTCTTCATTTTAGTTTGCATGGATTATCCCTTCCATCCCTTCACTTTTGGTTGATGTGTGTTCTTAAAGCTGAAAGTAGCTCTCTGGGAGACTGCGTATAGTTGGGTCTTACAGAGGATGTATTGAAGGATATTTGGCAAATAGATGGCAATTGAGTGTGAGAAACAAGGGCTCCAGGAGCCATCCTGGATGTGGCTTCTCCTGGTTTAGTATTATTCACTCATGGCAGATTTGCTGCCATTGGATTCTGAGACCTGAAAGCTAAATGCCTACCCATTTTTAAAAAACCAGCTTATTGAGTGATTTATTTTAGGTGGGTCCTGGTTAAGATTTGATTACTTATATTTATATATGAATAATACTACGCTGGGTGTGGTGGCGCACACTTGTAATCCCCGCTCTTGGGAGGCAGAGACAGGAGGATTGCGCAGGTTCGAAGCCAGCCGCGCTGGCTTGAGAGACCCTGTTTCCAAATAAAAATATAAAAAATAGGTCTGGGAGTGTAGCCCAGAGGTAGAAGGGCTTCCAGGAACCCCAGTACCACTAAAATAATAATAATAATAATAATAATAATAATAATAATAATAACAACAACAACAACAACAACAACAACAACAACACAACATATGAATAATACTTCAATATTGATGTTGCTCTTGTTTTAAAAATGAAGTAAAGTTCTCTGAAGAGCCTTTTAAATAAAATCTCCCTTCCTTCGCTCAGCTCCATTCCACTGCTCAACCGAGGTTTTCAGTTTCAAAAGCTTTTTTTGTAGAAGGACCCCTGGCTGGCCGCTTCTCCCCCATCTAGCCATCCTGTGCATCCCCAGAGCCTGAGCCTCCAGGGTGGGGTTCATACTGATTCATGAGCCTACTTGCCCCTCTCCTTTGAGGTTTCTATGCGCAATAGTTTTTATCTTCTAGATCTCTTCCATTTGTTCTTTATGGCCTGACTCTCTGGAACTTTTTTGCTCAACACTACATTTCAATCATAATAAAGTTAATAATAAAATGGAAAAAAATAGTATTGACATAATTCAAATGGGAAATTCAGAATTCTGTGCTGCCCTGTAATACCTGCTGATACATTATCAAGTTTAAACCATGTCTAGATATTAGATATTTTCTCATCACTAGGCATTGTATCGCATTGAAGCAGAAAGCAAATCTGAAGCTTAAAAATTCATAAGGCAGAATTTTATCTGGGATTCAGTAGAGACACGCTACATTCTCTATGCTACATTTTCTACATGTTGCAATATAATTTGCTTCTTTCACCTACTTTGAAATACTCTTGTTATTACCAAAGTAAAAGCCTTCACATAAGGATTCTCAAACTAAATAGAACCTTCTAGCAATACACAAATTGCCCTTTGCACCTTCTAAAGGAAAAGCCCAAATTAGCCAGCGCAGTGTAATGCAGCCCAAACTCAGTTTTGAAGAGTCCTGTGGAGCTGGGCATGGTGGGACACACTTGTAATCCCAGTACTTGGGAGGCTGAGACAGTAGGAGCCCAGGTTTATAGCCAGCCTTGCTACTTAGTAAGGCCCTCTGAAACTTAGTGAGACTCTGTTTCAAAATAAAGAATGAAAAATAGAACTGAAGTTGTTACTTGATGATAGAATGCCTCTGGATTCAATCCCCAGTATCACAAAACAAACAAACAAACAAACAAAAAACCAGACCTTGTGGATCGAAAACTCCTCCTGATAGAAATACTTTCCCAAGGTTTTATTTCCAGATTGGTAGTCCATATATTTCTGAATTGTGTATATGTGGCATGTTGGGGCTTGCTAGTCAAAATTACATGGAAAACCCTCCTTTCAGTGATAAAAGTTGCGATTCAGAAATAAATGTGATAGCACATTAAGGAATACCAAAAGAAGCAGGTGCTTTGGGCCAAGAGTCGCTGAAGGCTCTGCTTTCCTGAATTTGACAGATTTTAATCCAGGTTCAGCCAGGTCAGTGGGACAGGCTTGTAGCTCTTGTTCTTCCCTTTAGGGCCTAAGTAAGACCTCATCTTTGGTCCATTCTCCTAACTTACACCAAATGACTGTCACATCAAATATTATGCTGTACACATCAGGCCCATAGCCAATGTCATTGTAGAGTGCTTCCACGCAGTGGTCCTAAGAAAGCCCTGTACTCTCCATTTTGCTATGGGAAAGAATGAACATCAGGGTATGGAATGCCTTGATCTGACAGGAACCCATCCCAACAGCAGAGGAAGCGCCATGGAAAGACCTGTTGTTATAGACTGCTTAATTTTGTTTGGAGAAACTGGACTTTTGACAGATGAACTTCTTTTCCCGTGGATTCATGTTTATCTAACAGAGTTGTGGGTGGGAAATGATCCAGGATTCGTAAGGTCGAACAGCGACCTGGTTCACACACTGTAGACTCCTCCCGTTTCCCCCAGGCAGGTGGTCCCGTGTGCTGCTGCAAACGGTCCAACCTGCAAACGGTCACCCAGAGGACACATCAACCTCTTGGGCTTGGCCCTCATTGGTTCTGGCGGCCTCATCAAACCTGGGTCTTGATTTCCTTTTCCATGTTGCACCCTGCACTTGAAATCATTCCAGTGTGCTTGATGAATGAACATCTTGTTAAACTGCATTGGGAATGAAGGCCAGCAATGAAATTAAAGAAATAATAATGCTTTGGATTTTTGTAATACTTTTCTTCATGAGAAAAAAAAATACCTTTTCATAGACTATACAGTTGTAGTCTTTCATTATCCCCAGAGTGAATAAATATTCATAGCCTTATCTTTAAAACTTAAAAAAGGAAGACATTTAAAAAAGGATTGTAATGAAATGTTGCCTCCACCCTAGTCCCCTAGGTCCCTGGTGTGTAAACAAAACATTTTTTTCCCTTCCTGAATCTCAGCCTGCGTGTGCCGTCATCTGCGGCTGTGTTATCATTCCCATACTTGTGGATCCACAACGAAGATACGCTTGGTAGACACATAACAGGTTTTTTTATGTTGCCTGCTCATTGCACACCCATTTCAGGGTAGGGCTGATTTAGACTTACCTGGGAACAACGTTGCCTTGTATGAACTCCCACGAAGCTCACTAGTGTCTCCTGGCTGAAGGAGGCTGAGTGCCCATGCGTGGCTGTTGGACTCATCATTTGCTCTTTCTTGCATTTTTCAGAAATTGAGGCGAAGGAAGCATGTGACTGGCTCCGTGCTGCTGGGTTCCCGCAATACGCGCAGCTGTATGAGGGTATGTCAGCCCTTCCCTTCATTCTCTGCAAAGAGAACAAATTCAAAATGAACCGCATGAATCCTGTGGTCTGTTTTGCTTTCCAGGTCTCCTCCCTTCCATTTGCTTTGCTTTTCTGTCCCCTCGGCCTCTGCAGTGCCCGGGGCTTATCCCAATACCAATTCAGAAGTGAGAAAAACTTCCCAAGCCCACTTTCCCTTCTACTCCCCACTACCAACTGAGTCTCATCTCTTTACCTCAAGCCCTAACTCTGTTTTTCTTCTATGTTTTGTCATCAACAGCTTTTTTATACTTCTTTCCTAGATTTTTCTTTGCTGTTCTTGGTTTCTTTGAAATGACCGTGAAATCATTATTAGTAGATTTCTTAGAAGTCTCACAACTAGCTGTCTTGAGATATCTCTTATTTCTCTTTATGTGAAAAATATTGAAGTATACTATAGATCTGATATTATTCTTCTGAGTTTGGGTAAAGAAGGTCTTTTTGGGCAGCTTTATACTTCCTTTCAACAATTCTGTAATTGATAGTAAATGTATTCACCCCTATCTTCTACCTAAAATGACAACCACTGCTTTTACTCCTTGGATGGTTCTTATATATAGTGAGTTAGTTGAGATCACAACAGTAAACACACACACACACACACACACACACACACACACACACACCTCTCTGTGGAGGATTATTGCCAATAGTGTTCATTACAAAGGATATAGAGTCCAGAAGGACTCTATGGAGCCCAGAGCTGGCCACATCAGAGCTGTCACCACTGAAGGTCCAAAGGGAGAGGGCATAGAGGGTGCCAGAGCTCAGGAAAGAGGTACCTTGGAGCAGACTCCCAGGGGAACACAGGGTTGGCCCTGGGCAGCTTCCCCTGAAGAGAACCAAGGAATAAGTATCCTGAGGAAAAAATACATTTTCATAGACTATCCAGTTGTAGTCTTTCATTATCCCAAGAGTGAATAAATATTCTTAGCTTTATCTTTAAAAATAGAAGACATTTTAAAAAGGATAGTAATGCGATGTTGCCTCCACCCTAGTCTCCTAGCTGCCTGGGACTCTTCCTTCCATCTCTAGCCATAGCTTCCCATCGATCAAAGGCGAAGGGAAGCTAGAAGCCACCAGTCCCCTTGGATGCCATCCATCCCCACAGGTGGTTCTAGGAGTAGAGAAAGCGCAGAGTAGGTCTTCAGGGCCACAGACATGACAAATAGTACATCAAACAACATTGGTGTCTCTTCCTGATGGCATAAAATCTGTGTAGGATGGAAAGAATCGACAAAATGACTAACAGGTCATATATATATTTAAAAAAAAAACATTCTACTTCTTTTACTCCAGTGCTACGGGGATAAAGGAGAGCTGTAAACGTGGTGGTGTATGCTTCTAATCCCAGTACTTGTGAGGCTTAGACAGAAGGATTACAGGTTCAAAGCAGCCTCAGCTACATAATGAGGCCCTTCGCAACTCAGTGAGACCCTGTTTCAAAAATAAAGAATAAAAAATAGGGCTGGGGGTGTCACTCGGAGGTAGAATGCTTCTGGGTTCAATCCCAAGTATTACAGAAAAGGAAAAAAAAAAAAAGGAAAGCCTGTCTCTGTGTGTGCTTTCAAGTCTAGGATCTCTGAGAAACTTTTTCATAGAATGTCAGCCCTTTAAACAAGGAGGAATCTTATAGTTTGAGTCTGAGCATTCTTCTCCCTTCCCACTCTTCACTAATTTACTGATTAGGAAGGAGAAGCCCAAGGTTAAGTGACTTTTCCAATTTGGAAATCAAAACTAAAACCCCAGCCTCTTGACCCTTCATGAGCATATTTTCTGTAATGTACATTCTCTTTATAAACTCAAAATACTTTGAGATTTAAATGTTAAAAATACTTAAATATCTAAGAGGTAAAAATAGCTCATAGGTCATATGTGCCTGTCAGACTGTGTTTAAGCCATATGTATTGAATCAGGAATAAGAACAAGTGTTTCCATAGAGCTGTGTTCCAGGAATTTTCAAAGGATTTTACTTACACTATTTATTTAATATTCACAACACTACCTTAAGATGGATATTATAATTATCATCCTCATGTTATAGATGAGGAAGCAGAGGTCCCAAAGATGTTGAGCAATTTTCCTATAGTTCTGCAGCTTCGAAGAAGTAATCAGGACCCAGAGCTATAGCAGCAGAGGTCAGTGTCTGTTTCTTTCTGCGACACAGACTCACTTGCTGGCAGAATTAGTCTTCATTCTGGCACGACCTGGAAGTCAATCACATTACTTTTTTCACCAGAAAGGGAATTGTTTCTGTTTTCAATTCACACTAAGACTTAGATACCATGAAGTTTATCATGGTTGGCAAGGTGTAGGCAACAGAGAATACAAGATGAGAAAGAGAAAGAATGAACTAACCATTGAATTTGACTGTGACCTCTGTACCAATGATGTCTATATTTTTACCTGCATAAATTAGGTTCCTAATTAACCCCTTGTTTTGAATATTGCCAATGAGTTCCCAAGCCAACAAGAATGGTCTGTTGGAGAAAAGGCAGGGTGTTGGACTTTCTCCTTCTCTTTGGATAGAATCAATTGTTTGAGTATTTTGCTGGCTCTTCAAAGTGACTCAAAGTTTTGTTATAAAAGAAAATAATTGAGACCTTTGAACTTCGGGTATTTTGGGAAATGTCCTTTCTGAAGGAAAAAAAATCTGCCAACTAAGTGAAATGATCAGGATAGAAGTCAGTGACCTACACTCAGGAGGGTGGTGAAAAGTACCAAAGCTCTCCTCTGTGTCTACATTGGCTGGTGCCTGCAATAAGAATGAGCTATGAAAACGCAGGCACTTAGTATTTAATCCTACCAAGGTCAAGCATCTGATTATTTTCATATTTCCCACTTAGAGGGTACTCTTAAAAGCAATTTACTTCAGTAAAAGTAAAATTGTCCACTATTTCAAAAAACATCAACAATGGTAATGGGTCATAACTGCTGTTAAGTTCAGTGGCTTGTACCGTCCTGAATAAGTGGGTACCCATTCAGATAAAACAAGGTGCATGACCCTCTTTGTCTCTTCCTTTCTCTTTCTCAGATTCACAATTTCCCATCAACATTGTGGCTGTCAAGAATGATCATGATTTTCTTGAAAAGGACCTTGTAGAAACTCTTTGCAGGTAAATCATATAAAATATTTTTGCTTCTTTCCATTGGTCAATCTCTCCTGTTCATATCACTAAATCAAGGGGCAAATTTAACAATTTAGTAAATATCTACCAAGTGCATACTATGTGCCAAATATGGGTCCAAGTTCCAATTACATTATTAAGTATGATTAATTGAAACCTCACAGGGGGCTCCAGACACTAGATTAGTAAAAACACAGAAAAGGGGGAGGTTACTTCAGAGTGATTAATGACTACAATGCACCAATAAAACTTTTTTTAAAAAAGCAAAACAAGATGAGAATGTAGACAGGATAGAGGCGAGGGCTCTGAAAACTTTGTAAGTCTGTCAGATTTGACTATATTTTTTGCAAAGTGGTTATATACTCAAACTGGAATATATTTGAAGCCAAGTATTCTATCAGCAATCTGGCATATTTAAGCTTTTGCTGTATGATAGATGCTATAGGAGAAAACAATGTATTTATTAATAATTCTCTCAACCCCATCAGAGCAATAGAAGGGGTGTGGAGGAGGCTCTTGTTGGGTGAAGGGAGAATCCGGGAGGGAAACACCAGCACTGAAGTTATGAACACTGGTGAAATTACTAATGCCAGTCTCAAAATCAAGTCTGGAGAAGGAGAGGATGTGGAGAGGGAGGGGTCAGGAGGGAAGCTCACCCAGTGCTGTGTGCATGTATGTCCCTATCACTGTGAATTACATAATAATGTGAGATTTCAGTGCACCAAGAAAAGTACTTAAAAGATAAAAATAATTCTCTTCTCTTAAACACCTTGTAGTCTAGTTGGAGAAACCTAGTTGAGGAACAGTGGCATGATCACATACATGAAAACTAAGTAACCACTACAATTTGGGTAATAATATAAGATCCAATGTAATCTATATCTCTGAACAATTAAGTTCTGCATGAGAAGAAATGTGTGTCTGTAGGATTTTGAAGTTTCCTAACTAAGGCACTGGAGAGATGCCAGAGCTGGATATTAGGGTTAGTTAAGAGAGATAAGTCATTTACGAAGGCCATACAGCTTGTTATGAGCTAAAAGGACCTTAAATCCAGTATTGGTAACCAGGGCTCTTTCTAGCACATTGTGCACTTAGCATACAAAAGGTGGTAGTTCAAAGGGAAAGTAATGATGAGCAAAACTTTTACAACAAGAAGAGTCTCATGTATATTAATGTGATATGTAAATCATATTTACTTGTTTTAATAAATGATCTCTGTACTGGGCATGGTGGCACACGCTTGTAATCCCAGTGCTTGGGAAGCAGAGACAGAAGGATTACAGGTTTGTGACCAGCCTCAATACTTAGTGAGGCCCTCTGAAACTTAGTGAGACCCTGTTTCAAAATAAAGAATAAATGCCGGGCGTGGTGGCGCACGCTTGTAATCCCCGTGCTTGAGAGGCTGAGACAGGAGGATCACACAGGTTTGAAGCCAGCCTCAGCTACTTAGTGAGGCTCTCAGCAACTTAGTGAGACCCTGTTTCCAAATAAAAGTATAAAAATTGGTCTGGGAATATAGCCCGGAGGTAGAAAGCCTCTGGGTTCCACCCCAGTACAAATTAATTAATTAATTAATTAATTAATTAAATAAAATAAAATAGAAAATAGGTTCGGAGGTAGAATGGCCCTGGGTTCCATCTCCAGTTCTGAAAAAGAGAAAAAAAAGGAAAAAAGAAAGAAGAAATAGAAGAAATGATCTTCAAATGTTCAAGAAAGCAATACTGTGAGTTGGTGTAATTTGAAGATAATAATCCTAATGGAGTAGAAAAGCAAAGAAATTTTCAAATCATGAATTTGAACAGGAACAGGCTAATTGAACTCAAAAACAAAGAAGTACAAAATGCCAGTTATGGGCGTTTATGAGATGAATGGATGTTTTGGTTGTGATTATTTAAAAGTAATGAGTTGGAAACGCTGTCTTTCTTCTTGTGTGTGTCAAAGGCACAGGCCATGAAGAGCAGACTGCTGCTCAGAAGCATCCATTCCATTCAATGCTATCCATGAAGAATTTATCCTGAGTTTTTCTTTTTATTCTTCACTGAGTGTATTATTCTTAGTTGGCATTTTTTAAAGGGTGTGTGTGTGTGTGTGTGTGTGTGTGTGCGCGCGCGCGTGTGTGCGCGCGCACGTGCGCCTTTTTGGAACCAGGGATTAAAGCCAGAGCAAAGCAGGCGCTTGGCCACTGAGCTACATCCCGGCCCCTTAGTTGGCATTTTTTAAATAAATATTTATTATTTTAAAAATCATATAACACTATCTTCTCCACTACATTTTTAATGATTTCCTTAAACTGAAGTATAACATATAAATATATAGAGTAAAATTTTCAATGCACAGTTCTTTGAGTTTTGACCAATCTCTAACAGTCTGTAACCACCACAATAATGAAAACAGACCACCCCCATGCTCCCCAATCTTCTACCCCTACTCCCAACCTCTGGCAAACACTGATTTATTTTCTGTAGCTCTAGTTTTGCCTTTCCCAGAAAGCTATATACACCAAATGCAACAGTCTGTAGCCTTTACAGTCTGGCCTTTTTCACTTGGCAGAATGCTTTTATGAGTTACTAGTGGCATTCTGTGGTTTAATAGTTAATTCCTTTCTGTTTCTGAGTAGTATCTATTTTGTTTATCCAGTTGCCAGTTGAGGGATATTTGGGTTATATCCAGTTTTGGGGCGATTATAAAGGCATTCTCAAACATTTATACTCAAGTGTTTGTGTGAGCATACACTTTCATTTCTTTCAGATGAAATCTTGGGAATGAGATTGTGGGGGGCCATAGGATAAATCTATTTTAACTTTATAAGAAATCAGTAAATGTATACAAATACAACTCTACTATTTTGTATTCCCACCAACAGCATAAGAGAGTTTCAGTTGTACTGCACTTTATTATTGTCAGGTTTTACTTTGTTCTTAGACGCTCTAACGGGTGTCTAGTGTCCTATCAGATTGTGATTTAATTTGTATTCTCTTAATGACTAATAATGTTGAACATCTTCTCATGTGCTTATTTGCCATCCACTTGCCTTTTTTGTGAAATAATTGTTCGGGTCTTTTGCCTATTTGTACTTGTATTGTTTTCTTATTCTTGAAGTTCTGAGAGATTTTGTTCTAGATAGAAGTCTTTTGTCAAGATTGTTTTGTAATGTTTTGCAAATGTTTTTCTGCCTGTTTCTTGTCTTTTCAGTATCTTAGCAGTGTCACAAAATGAAAACTTTTAACTTTGTTGATGTCTGATTTATCTATTTTCATGTCATATCTAATAAATCTTTGCTTAATAGAAGGTTGTATCTATCTTATCCTGTATTTTCTTCTAGATATTTGGTTTTTCTCTTCTATTTAGGTATGATCCATTTTGAGTTTATTTTTGTGCCAGGTACAAGACTTGGGTCAAGGTTCATTTTATTTTTTGTATATTAACATCCAGTTATTTTCACTCCACACTGACATGCCAATGCTGTCTTCACTGGATTGCTTTGTCTAGATATGTACATATTTCTAGACGTTTCAATCTGTTCTACTCATGGATATGTCTGTCCTTTCATCAAAATGACACTGTCCTGTTTATTCAGCTTTAGGTAAGTCTTGAAATCCAATAGTGTTAGTGTTTCAATTTTGTTCTTCTTTGCCAGGATTGTTTAGGCTATTCCAACTCCTCTGTCTTTATAAATGACACATAAATTTAAGAAACAGCTTGTCAGTATTTTTATAAATCCTACTGGAGATTTTATTTGGTTTGGGTAGAGTATATATATATATATATATATATATTACTTGGAAATAATTAATACCTTTAACAATATTTTCTTTTTCCATTCAGAAACAGTAGAATTTCTCTATCTATCTAGATTTCCTTGATTTTTTTTTCAACAGTGACTTGTAGTTTTCAGCATATGGATGATACATACACATACTTGACAGTATCTAAGAGCTTCTTGTGTTGTACTGTAAATGGTACTTTTTTTTTTTTTTTGGTGGTGGTACTAGGGTTCCTGGAAGCCCTTCTCCCTCCGACCTACACTCCCAGACCTATTTTATATTTTTATTTGGAAACAGGGTATCTTAAGCCAGCATGGCTGGCTTCGAACCTGCCTGATCCTCCTGTGTCCGCCTCCCAAGCGCGGGGATTACAAGCGTGCTCCACCACGCCCGGCAATGGTACTGTTTTTTATCTTTTTAACCTTCAGTTGTTTACTGCTAAAGCACATTATTTTGTATATTATCCTTGAATCCTGCAATCTTTCTCATTGTTTCTAATAGCTTTGTTGTCCTTTCCTTTGGATTTTATTTTTGAAATGTTAATGAAAGATTATACTTTTAAAGCAAGAATAAAAATTCTATTACAGATTTTTTTTTTGGTGTGTTTGGTACTGGGGGTGGAACCTAGGGGAATTCTACCTCCAACCTACAGCCCCAGCCCTATTTTTTATTCTTTATTTTGAAACAGGTTATTTTATTTTGAGTTGCAAAGAGCCTCGCTAAGTAGCTGAGGCTGTCTGCAAACCTCCATCTCCCAGTCTCAGCCTCCCAAGTGCTGGAATTACAAGTGTACACCACCATTCCTGTCTTCTACTACATATTTTTAAATCAAGATTTTAGAGACAAAGGCTGTCCTTGAGTGTTCAGTTCTATTCACAGAATGACTCTATTCACAGAATGACGTATGTGGTTCAGTGGGCCAAGCTTTGAATCTCAAACATGTGGGTGGCAACTCCTTCTCTACTCACTACTGCAGATCTGAGATGCCTTGAGTAACTTGGGGACTTTTCTACCAAAGTCTGCACTTTAAAAAGTCTTTTGTTTGTATTATAGGAATTAGCCAGTACTATTAATAGGAAATCATAAAGAGATAGAAATTTCTAAATAGCAATACTAGTTTCAGCGACAAAAATTAAGAAGTCTTCTCTTATAGAGCACTTGATACATCAGTATACAGCTGTAGCAAAATCCATACATATGTGCCCAAAAGGCATTACTTCATAACATGAGGAAAGACAGCAATGCTAGACAGCGCTCTTGATAAGGGCCCGGCTTATGTAAAAATGGTTAGAATGACAGGCGGTTGTTACAATTAGAAGAATTCTTAGGGCAGCTATGTCTCCAAAAATATTATGAAGCAAGAAAAACATTTGGCTAGAGGTGTGTGAACTGAAATTCTAGGGGCGTAGGAGCTGTGGGTAGAACAGAGGCCAAAGGAGTAATCACTCCCGGGGTGGATCAAAGGAAGCAGGCGGAGTAGGTAGACAGATGGAGCTGCTCGGCCAAAGAGAAGCAGCCTGGAGTTCCTTTCCCTTCCTTGTGAATTCCACCAAGACACAGATTTCCTGCCTTGCACATAGCGGAAAGCAGGCAGAAGGAAGATCTCCAGCCGAGGGAATGGCAGTGCTTTTAAAACTTTGAGATTGATGAGTAGTTAATTAGACACTCGCCCACTCAGATGGTAAGTCATGATTAATGCCAAAAGAGCAGTAAGGGGTTGCAATTTAATTCATTTTCTTCTTTGTGCACTGTAGACACAGAGATGGAGCTGGTCTCCTGTTTTATTTTGAAAGCTTTGTGGGCTGTACTGTTCTCATGCATATTTGAAATGCTGAGATACTGCAGAGTTGTAGAGAGAATCATAGCCTTGAGGGCAGGTGGCTTCTGCCAGGTAGACAAAAGAAGACAGAAGTGTTGGAGTCTACATGGTATCTACTGCAAGAATTTCGCCCACCTTAGGTTTTCAGCAGATGTCTCTCCTGTGTAGACAAGAAGTTAATGTCCTAGTTTGCTATTTAATAGAGGTCCCACCTTTTTTGATTGGCTTGGAATTACATATATTGTACTAAGAATGTGGCTTCCAAGGGCCTGACCTCAAATATGTGGATATGTAGTTCTCATTTTTTTTTTTAATTTTGTAGCTCTTATTTTTTTGTCCCCAGAAACTAGACAGTTTTCCTCTCTTTGTTGAAGGTATGAACCTCCAGCATGACAACTGAGTCTCACTGTGACTCCAGGGAGGCTGACAGGACCAGTATACAACACAGTAGGCACTCCCTACTGCAAGTCACAAGAGCATATTATTGTTTTAGCAACCACAGTGAAATTTCTGTTTGGATGTTTTCTTTTTTCTTTTTCTTTTTTTTTTTGGTGGTACTGGGGTTCCTGGAAGCCCTTCTACCTCCGGGCTACACTCCCAGACCTATTTTTTACATTTTCATTTTGGAAACAGGGTCTCCTAAACCAGCGCGCGCGGCTGGCTTCGAACCTGCGCAATCCTCCTGTCTCTGCCTCCCAAGCACGGGGATTACAAGCGTGCGCCACCACGCCTGGCTGTTTGGATGTTTTCAATTGAATCTTTAATTGAAAATTATTTTCTCTTGTGAGTCATAAAAAGCTCATTGCAAATCTGATTGCCTAGGTGAACTGATTGAAATAAAACTGTCAGAATGTGGGGATAGCCAGGGTATCAAAGTAGCTTGCAAAGTTTATCACCTTTAAGGCAGATCACAGCAAGTCAAAGCTCTGAAATGGAATTTTTTTTTTTGAGGTACTGAGAATTGAACTGAGGGACTTTCGAGGTGTAGCTACCTCTGAGCTACACCCTGAGCCCAATTTTTTATTCTTTATTTTGAAACAGGGTCTAATTAAGTAACTGAGCCTGTCCGTGAACCTGTGGTCTTCCTGTCTCAGCCTCCTTGGAATGGAATTTTTTAAGGCTAAGTAGCATGTCCTATTAGCATTTTGGTATGTTTACAGCTAGGCTGCTATCATGGGGCCTTGATACTAAATACAATCTTTGAATGTTTAAGTTAATGTTAGGCCAGTAAGCTGTTTGCATAGTTTGTATAGTTAATAGGTATCTGACTAATTATAGTATATGTAAAATAAGAGCATCCATCATAGTCAGTGTTGTTTGTTGGTGCCAAGGTATTGGTTAAAACTATATGATATATCTCTGCCTTCATATTTAAAAGGATAATAAATGACAATGAGTTTCATTTGGAGAAAGGGTGAGGAGAGAAAATTCTGAGAATATTTACAGTTTACCTCTATACAAAGGCTCATATTCAATTTGAGTGTGGTAAATAGCATCAATAATATTAAATAATAAGTACTGATGATATATTGTAAATATTTTTCCTGCAGAATATTTATCACAGAAAATGAACTGTATTATATATTACTTTATAGTAATGTGATGATTAATTGGACTGAGTCCTTGTACAAATCATTGGGAGGAGAAAATGTGCGTTACATGATCCTCACAGTCTCTTCCACCTTTGAAATATTGAGTCAATAAGTAAATACAAACCCCAACAAAATGTTGTTTTATTTCTTTAAAACTAACAAAATGCTTACTATGTATCAGACTTATCTCTTAAATATTTTTACACATATTGACTCATTGAATTCTTATAGCAACCCTGTAAGATAGGCCCTATCATTTTCACTTGACAGAGGAGGAATCTGAGGCTTCAAATTAATTTGCCTCCTAATATCTAGTAAATAGTAGTAGAAATTAACCCAAATAAGAAAACTGAAATTTTTTTATACATTTATTATTTATTTTCAGAAAAAAATTTATCCTAATATGAAATAGGAACTCTAAATACCCAAAAGAATCTCAAAAAAGAACAAAGCTAGAAGATGTACATTTTCTGATTTCAAACCTTATAAAGCTACAATAATTGAAACAGTGTAGTACTGCTATAAAGGCAAATATATAAACCAGTGGAGTAAAATTAAAAGCCTAGAAATAAATTCTTCCATATATGGTCAACTTATTTTTGACAAAGTTTCCAAGAACATTTGGTGAAGGAAATAATAATCTTTTCACCAAATATTGTTGAAAAATAATAATTACATGAAAAAGAATAAAATTGGACCCTTACCTAACACTATAAACAAAAAAGACCTAAATGTAAATCTTAAGACTATAAACTTTTAGAAGAAAATCTGGGTCATAAAACTTCACAACATTGAAATTGGCAGTGATTTCTTGGATATGATTTCAAAGGCACTGGCAACAAAAGGGTAAACAAAAAAATGTCCTAAAAAATAAAAATAAAAATTGTACATCCAAAGACAATGTAAACAGAGGTAAAAGTTACTGATAGAATGGGATAAAATATTTCCAAATGCTATCTCTGAAGGTATATTAATATTCCAAATAGAAATCCTAAAAAATAGCAACAATAAAAGCAAACAATACAATTTAGAAATAGGTAAAAGACTAAAAAAAAAATAATCTCCAAAGATAACCAATCTTAGTTGTCTGTTGGATGGAAAATCTGGTTCTGGTGTGTATTACCTATTTCTTCTTTGTAGTTAATCTCTGAATATTTTCTCTAGCGCTAGTTTTGAGGACATAGATTCCTTCAGTTTCTGTTTGTCATGGAAGCTTCTCGTTTCCCCATCTAATTTGAAAGAAAGTTTTGCTGGGTAGGAAATTTTTGGCTGGAAGTTGTTTTCTTTCAGAGTTTGGAATATGTTATTCCAAGCCCTTCTGGCTTTCATGACTTGGTTTGGGAAGTCTGGAGTGATTCTAATTGGCTTGCCTCTGAATGTCACTTGGCCCTTTGTTTTTGTTGCCTTTAAGATTCTTTCCTTGGCTTCCACATTGGTCATTTTGACAATTATGTGGTGTGGGGAATCTCTTCTCTGATCCTGTCTAAAGGGAGTTCTATAAGTTTCCTGGACCTGTGTATAGACCTCTTGCTCTATGCTTGGAAAATTTTCTGCTATTACTCTTTGAAGAGATTATTGATCCCTTTGGTTTCACCTTCTTTTCCCTCCTCTATTCCGATTATTCTTAGGTTAGCTCTCTTAAAATGGGCCCATATTTCTTCAGTGTCAGATTCCTGCCGTCTGATTTTTTTTCTAAGTTATAAATTATGCATTCATTTTTGGAGTGATCATCTTCTAGGAGCGAGATTCTATTCTCCATGTAGTCTAATTGATTGTTTATACTTTGAATTGACGCCTTTACCTCAATGATTGCATCCTTTATTTCTTTTAGACTCTCTCTAAATTCTTTTTGAAGGTCCTGTATTATTTCTACAGATGTATTCCTGATTTGATCTTCTGGAGATCTCTGAATTCCTTTGTTATCAGGTTCTGATAATATGGGGTTGTGGGCCTTCATTGCTTTATTGTTGTTCCTCTTTCCCCTAATTTCAGAATTTTGTGCCTTCCCTGGGTTACTACGACTTCACTTAGGGTGCTCTGTATCTTGAGTCTGTGGTAATCTCAATCACCCCTACTCCTTTACTGGGTTGTATCGCAAAGTCTCTGACCCAGGGAGTTAATCGATGCTGCACTAGACTGTGGGGGTGCCAGGCTGGGTGTTTTCCTGAGACTAGGGTATAGTATCTCTATCACGGCTACTCCTTCACCGCGTTGGACTGCAAAATCTCAGACCTAGGGAGATTATCAAAGTCCCTGGGCGTGCAGTACAGGGATTTATCCTTTGGGGGCTGCAATTTCACTCACGGTTATTGTGCATTTTGATCAGGAGCTGTTGAGGATGCGGTGAACTTGCTGTCACTGCTGGCAATATGGCGCTACTGCCACACCCACGGCTGTGAGGCTGGCGTATTTCTTTTCTGGTTTTGAGCTATATTCTGAGTCCCTGGAAGGCGTGATGAGCTTGACCACTGGGAGTTTTAGACGTTCTTTGCGCTGAAGGAACTGCTGAATTACACCCGAATGATCCGCAGCTGCTCACTTCAGCTCCTTGTTTACCTTTCCTTCTGGATCCTGGTGCTGTGAGGGAAAATGGTGCTAGCGCGGCCCCGCTGCTGCATTGTGGGCTTGATTTCTGGTCTCTGGTTGTTCTTCTAGTCTTTTTTTTCCTCTTTCCCTTGTGTTTACATTTTTTTATTTATCTGCTGATGGCGTTTTCTGGCTATGAAAAGCGCTGATTTTGTGGCAATAGAGATCAAGTTTTAGCAGGGCCCGTAAACGCTGCTTTTCTCAGTCGCCATCTTCCTGGAAGTCCAAGAAAACTGAAATTTCATGTGACTGTTTTGAACATTTTTTTAGATAAATTAAGGTTCAAAAAAGGCCTCTTTAGCTGGCTGTGGTGGCTCACGCTTGTAATTCCCACGCTTGGGAGGTAGAGACAGGAGGATTGCGTAGGTTTGAAGCCAGCTGTGCTGGCTTAAGAGTCCCTGTTTCCAAATAAAAATATAAAATACGTCTGGGAGTATAGCCCGGAGATAGAAGGGCTTCCAGGAACCCCAGTACCACACACACATACACACACACACACACACACACACACACACACACACACACACAAACACACACAAAGGCCTCTTTATCTCCATCCCCACCATGAACCTCACCACCATGCTAGCCTATGAGGGGATTCCTCACATACATTATTTTGCATGAAAACATTGATTTCTAAATTTTAAAATGGCCTCTTCTATAACTTTTTCCAACCAGCTACTCGAGGTGACTTTGTATTCTTAAACTCTTAGGAAGAATCTACAAGAAAATATAAAACCAGGCAGGAGACTTAACAAAGAAAAGGGAGTTTATATTTTTAATATTATTTGCTTCTCTCTATATATTTTTTGGTATTTGTATTAGATTAGCAGTGTTTTTTTTTTTTTTAATGTCTTACTTTGCCAGATAGTATCTGGCTCCCTGCACTCTGTGCTTCGCTCTCACTTAATTCTCTTCACAACCAGTGAAGAAAGAGTATCCTAGTAGTTATTGTTATTCAGAAGTAAGATGCCCAGACTCTGCTGGTTTTAGCCACTGAGAGGTAGAGACAAAGCCAGGGAGGAAAGGGGAGCTGAGCCTGGTGAGGGCCGGAGGAGGGCTGGAGGGAAGCTGAGATGCTGAGATGGCAGAGGTGTCTGGGTTGGAGGAGGGAGGTCCAGGGTGCAGCTGTGTGGACAGCCATGTGGAGTCACCAGCGCAGGAGGGTCTGAGGACTCTGAGCAGTGAGGTCACTGTGTCTGGGGGATCTTCAGGGACCATGTAGAGGAAGGAGAGGAGCCCCAGGGTGCCGGCCGGAGGCCTCCACACCTCCCAGTTACCATCAGACTGCTCTTCTCTCACGTTCAGTTCTCGAACTTCCTAGAATTCTCTGCTTGTAACCTTTAACTCAGTGTGAACTTGTTCTCACTAGTGAAATTGTCTGGATCAGATGCAACTGTTAGAAATAGTTAAACAGCTAAGGACATTGGGTTTTTCTAATATAGCCATATGCGAATATAAAATTTGCCTGAAATTCTACAAACTAAAAAAAGTGCTCCCCTCCCTTGTTTTTTTGTTTTTTTTTTTTTTCCTTTTTGCTATTTACTTTTGGGCCTCTGATTATCATCTTTCATTGCTTAAGCTGTTATTCAAAAGCTTGATTGTTAGAACATTAGCACATTCAACATTTTTTGTTCACGTTTAATGAGGTCATACAATTCCACACCTACATCCTCTGTCCTGACAACTTGCACATGGTTAATTTTCTAGGCAAAGCCAACCTTGGCCCCCACTCATCTCACTCTCAGCTCCTGCAGGGGCAGTTGTTTGTGGTTCAGGGTCACTTTCCTGCTGCAGCCTGTCCACTGGTGGGAGAGGCAGAAGGGAAAGCTCAGCAGAGCCAAGCCCTGGCTTCCCCTGGCTGGTCCCGCAGTAACAGGGTGATAGCCACTTGCAGCCCCCACATATCTACACTCTGTACTGCCCCCTACTGGTAGCCTATGGTTTTAAAAGGCTCCACCCAGGGAGAGTTCATACCAGAATTGTCTCTTTGGCATAGCACAACCACCCTGCTCTCCAGAATCTGTTTGCTGAACTCCATCAGCCCGGGCCCTTTCCCAGGCCCTGTGGCTGAGGCCCAGAGGAGGAGCTGGCCCCTGACACACTCGACTTTGATCCCAGGCTCTGGAGCAGGTCTCCTCCACATCTTTGAGAGACCCACCCAGAACACGCCTCAGCAGACAGGGCTGGGCCCATCCTAATGCCTGGGTGAGAAGTTCAGGCTGCAGGGCTTGAGTAAAAGTGGTCTGGGAGACATGAAGTCATCTCCCTGCTTAGTATTCCTCTCATGCCTTTGGCAGGATATTAGAAATATCACAAGAAACTGGCCATTAAACCAGCATGGGAGACTTCATGACAGCCTGCACTCAGGCAATTTAAATGTAAAATATAAATCTAAAATATGAGGAAGGAAAGGGCCCCATGGTTTCCCTCATGCATTTGTAGGGAAAGCCTCCCCCATCCCCAAGCCTTCTGTATAGTGTGACCCTAGTGTTCCTCCCAGTCACCTCCCCCCAGCCTTCCCAGCACACACTGCTCACAGTCCCATCCTGGCCCTCCTGCTATGCACAGCCCTGTCTTCTCTGGCCTCCTCTTCTTCTGCAGGATCCTCCACTGCTGCCAGCTCAGGTCCTCCTCCAGGACCCGGGCTTCCTCTCTGACTCTCTCCTGCATGTCCCTGGCAATTCTGCCCAACTCTATTTTACACTGACCACTATGACAGCTGGGGATGGGAGGGACTTCCTACTAGTTTCTAAAGGCTCCCCTTGGGGACCGTAACTTATTCAAAGTTACATCTTACATGCTTGGTATTTCAGGACCTTGTACTGAGCAGGACTTCAATAAATGTTATGTAAAACGCAACTTATCTTGTTACTTCTTTATATTAGAACATATTATATAATAATAATTTTTTATTTTTTCTTCAAAATATCTTAAATCACTGTCCTGAACTGGCTTCTTAGGAGAAAATGCTGTACCCACTGCCTTCCCTTTCTCGGGGTCTACTCTCACCTCAGCCCTCCTGCATCAGGCTTCTGGTCTGTCCATGTCTTCACCACACTGCTCTCGCCAACTGCTAAGTCCAAAGGTATTTTCAGGTTTTATATCACGCATTCTTTCTTAAATACTTCATACAGCTACCAGCTACTCCCTCCTTCTTTTGAGTACTTACTAGCTTCTAAGACACCAACTTCAGCTAGCTCTTGTTGACCTGTGTTTCTGACTGTGCCTTCCCAAGCCTTTCTTCTTTCCTTTAACACTTAAACAGAACTTCAGTTCTCCAGGGTTCTGAGTCCCCCCTGGATAATTGGCTTTAGTTATAATCAGTAATTCATACCCATAGGTTCCTCATCCATGGAATCAGCCAAACTTGAATCAAGAGTACCCTGTTTGCATAGTATTTACATTGTATTAAGTGTTATCAGCAATCTAGAGATTATGTAAGCAATAGTGGAGGATGTGCATAGGTTATATGCAGATGCTGTGCCATTTAATTTAGAACTTAAGCAGCTGAGGATTTTGGTGTCTGCAGAAGGAATCCTGGAAGGAATTCCAGTAATTCTTTCCATATCCTCTGTCGATGATGATGGATGACGCCATTGTGCATCTTTCATGTTACATCGTTGATGTGCTGGTCATTCCCACGTGGGTAATGGATGTCACAATGGTCCCTAAAATTTAACATCCAAACATGAGCTCATTATCTTCACCATATCCTAGCTTCCTACTGACTTCCACATGTCACTGTTTTTGGTGTTTAATGGCGCATTCACAAAAGCCTGAAATCTGGGAGTCACCATGTGTCTCTCCCCCTTCCCATCAGCCAGTGGCCAAGTTCCCGTCTTCACTCAGACATCTCACCCTCACTGCCTGTTTTTATCACTTTGCCATCTCCTACCTGCACGCTCAGAACCGTCTCCACTGTTCCTCTTCAGTAGATTGTCCATCCTGCCCCAAGTACATTTCTGATGTGCAAGTCTCATTACACCACTCTCCTGTCTTATGGTTCACTAGCTTTCCATGTCCCATAGATTACTCCTAACATCTTCATTTTGGTCTTTCATAATCCAGCTACCTCTCCCGACTTATTCCAATTCCCATACTTATGCTCCCTGGGCTATTGGGTACTCCTTAATGCTTTCAGTTCTCTTAGCCTAGGCAGCAAATGTCTCCTAGTCATTCATAGCCCTACTCAAATATAACCTCCTCTGGGAGGTGTTGTCCTTATGCTCTCAGAAATTGAGTTGCTTCTTCTCATATTTATCATATTTCTGTCCCACATGAGACAACAAGATTCTCAAGGGAGTGACCACTTAATTTCCCCCCTGTATTGCCAGCACCAAGCCTCTCCCTGACATGCATCACATGCTGTCAGATCAGTGAACCTCAAATCTTCTCTTTTTACCAATTTTCTCTATAGAATCTCAAGTTTCACTATTAAAATGAGACTACTAACTATTTCCCCTTTGTGAAGGATTCTGAAGAAAAAAGTAGAAACGAACAGGTTTGAAAAGCATTTCTTCAGAGATTTCAAACTGTTTTGCTTATATTAACATATAAATCCAGTTGGCTGTAGTCACAATGAGGACAGGCCTCATTGGTGTCAGGGGTTTTCTCTTTTCATGGAAAAAACAACAGAGAACAAGGAAGCGGCCACTTATTGACTAGCTTGTGCCAGGTGCCTGACACACGTCCTCATTTTCCATGCCCTCCTAAAACTCCTGTAGGTAGAAGCTTTGGGTCATCTCTTGCTAATGAGTGGCTCCATTGAGTAAGTGGTCCTCTCTGAGGCTTCATCTTCTCATCTGAAAATAAAAGGGTCAGTCCAAATGGCCCCCGGAATTGGCTACACTCTAGTGTTTCCTTATCAAACAATGACTGAATGGGTTCACTCTGACCCTGTGCCTTTGCTTGGTAATAGGGATGCAAATAAGATGTAGCTTGTAGCCTATCATATGCAGTGGTGGAGAATAATCCTGTTATTCTGACAGGCCCACTGCAACTCATTAAAGTCAATCAGTGATTGGACTCATATAAACAGCATATTCAGTGAAAATGAAAAGCCTATAAAGACTATTGTATATAAAATGTCCTTCTAGGGTTTATAGGGCTTAGAAGAAAATTAAATTTTGATCCATGCCCCATGAGAGGTGTGATCCAGCAGGGATACACTATTTATGCAGAAAATAAAATAAATTTTGTCGTTGAAATTTTTATTCATGTTGGAACAGTTTTCCAGATAAGCAATATAAAACCAACACATATTCTCTGAAGGGTTTTATATTTCTTATGATTAGGTTAGACAAAAATAAATACCATTGCCAAATATTTGTTCTAAATGCAGGTTGCCTTCATTCACACCAGAAATTCACAGTGGTTTTGATAAAGTTCAATGAATGGTTCTATTATGTGACAAATTCTTTTACCTATGGGAGCCAAATCTGAAAGAGGTAATTTTGCCATCCGTGGAATATATTTTTCATCCAGTTTCCATTCTTACAGAGGTTAGCCATTGTTTATTTTGCTTTATGTAAGATAAGTCACCAGCTAATGCTGTACCTAGCTTCAGACTACCTTAAAAAGTATTTTCCTCTTTGGCATATAGTAAGATTCAGAAGAGGTTGGTGCGTGTTCTAAATTGTACACTAAATGTCTAAGATATTTTCAGTAATGCTAATGTTGTAGATAGGATTGAGAACTAATGAGAAAGAAAACTGGGAGCAAAAGAAATACAGATCATCTCAGCCATGCAGATTGTACACATACAGATTGCATCAGTAATTTCAAGGTCCAAGACATAAAATGATTTTAACGAGTAAAACAAACATTATATTTTTAAAAATAGACTGTTTTAGTGCAGTTTTAGGTTCAAAGCAAAACAGCAGAAAGTACATAGTTCCTTTTACCCCCTGCCCCGACATATGTACATTCCCTCCACTGTCACCATTCCCCACCAGAGTGGCACATTATTTACTGTCCATGAACCTCTATCAACACACCATTATCACCTAAAGTTCACAGTGTACACCAAGAATTTGCTCTTTGTGGTTTTATTCTGAGTTTTGGCAAATGTATAATGACACATATCTACAGTTGTAGAATAGTCTCATCATCCTAAAAGCCTTCTGTGCTCTATCTATCCCTCCCGCCCTCGCCCCCGTATCTGGCAACCACTGATCTTTTCACTGTCTCTGCAGTTTTACCTCTTCCAGAATGCCATATAGTTGGAATTACATAATATGCAGCTTTTCCATATTGGCTATTTCACTGAGTAATATACATTTGATTCCCCTCCCATGCCTTCCATGTCTTACAAGGTCATTACTAATTATTGCCAAATAATATTCCATTGTCTGGCTATACCATATTTTACTTATATATTCATGTGACTTCTTGATTACTTTCAATTTGTGGTAATTATAGTAAAGCTACTATAAACACCCATGTGTAGATTTTTGTATGGACATAAATTAGTGAGTATATTTTGCAGTAAGAAACCACTGGACTGTCTTCCAAAGTGGTTGAACCTTTTTGTCTTCTCACTAGAAAGGAGTGAGAGTTTCCATTGCTCCACATACTCACCAGGATTTAGTGTTGCCGATATTTTAGATTTTTGTTTTAGCTATGTAGCAATATATCATGCTTGTTTTAATACACAACTGTCCTAATGGCATGTGATTTTGAAAATATTTTACTATGCCTCTTTTCTACCTATATCTTTTTTGGTACCGTGCTGTTTCACATCTTTATCAGTTTCCTTATTATTGAGTTTTAAGAATTTTAGAGAACAGTTCTTTATCACATAGGTCTTTTTCAAATATTTTGTTCAAGTTTATAGCTTGTCTTCTCATTCTTGTTATGGTGTCTTTCTCAGAGCAGAAATTTTGAATTTTAATAGAGTCATTCATCAATTGTTTTTTCCTTGGGCTGTGCCATTGATGTTGAGTCTAAAAGGTTATCACCTAAGCCATCTCGATTTCCTTTTTTGTACTTATTTAGAAGTCATATAATTTTATGTTTACATTTGGGTCTATGATCCATATGAAAGTTAATTTCTATTAAGAGCATAAGTTCTGTGTCTAGACTAATTTTCCTTTTATGCATGTGCGTATCTAGTTGTTTTAACATTTGTTAATAGATCATCATTTATAGGTTGTATTTCCTCTTCTTCGGTAAAGGTCAGTTGACTCTACTTATGTGAGCATATTCAGGACTCTCCGTTCTCTCCCATTGATCCGTTTGTCTATATTTTTTGCCAATGCCACCTTCATTTGCTGACTCTAGCTTTATATTAAGTTTTGAATTTGGGAAGTGTCAGTGCTCCAGTTTTGTTCTTGTTGTCTGTTCTTGGTCTTCTGCTTCTCTATATCAATGTTAGAATCAGTTTGTCAGTATATACTGCTTTTAATGTTTTTGTTTAATACTGAACATTTCAGATATTAAAATGTGGCAATTCAAAATCAGATATTCCAGCCGGGCATGGTGGTGCACACTTGTAATCTCAGTCTTCAGGAGGCTGAAACAGGAGGTTCGCGGTTTACAGACAGCCTCAGATACTTAGTGAGGCCCTTTCCAACTCACTGAGACTCTGTTTCAAAATAAAGAATAAAAACCAGGGCTGGGGTTTAGCTCGGAGATAGATTGTCCCTGGGCTCCATCCTCAGTACTGAAAAAAAAAAAAAAAAGAAAAGAAAAATCAGATGTTCCCTCCCAGGACTCATTGTTATTTGCTTGGTGACTTCTCTCAACTGATTCTCTGAACCCTGTATCCTTTGTCTCATATGTCCCCTGAAGTCTCTGAAGTCTCTGTTCAGTTAATTTAATGGATAGCATATGATTATATGGAGATTTCCTTAAATATCTCAAGCCAGTGTATCTCCCAGGCTTTGCCAAGAGGCTTTTGTGAATGCTAGAGTATAGCTTGAACGTACCAGCAGGAAGTTGACAACTTGGCTTTATCCTTCACTCCCCATTGTTGGAGATCATCAGTGGCAGAGCAGGGCCTTCTTGGATCATCCTGGGTTGTGCTCACAGTTCTGCACATGTGCTTGACCTTCTAGATCCCTAAGAATATGTTGGAATTTTAAGTCCTCTCTGGATACCTCTGTGTGATTCCTCTTAAGCTTTTTGATCTGCATCACATTTGACCCAACTACTATGGCCATTTCAGACAGCTGCATTATTTAAAAAATTGCCCCTGACACAATGGAATTTTACTCAGCCACAAAGAAGAACAAAATTGTGACATTTGCAGGAAAAGGGATGGAACAAGACAAGTTAAGTCTAACTTAATTTATGCTAAGTGAGATCAACCAGCCTAAGAAAGTCAAGGGTCATGTGATTTTTTCTTATAATGCAGAAGCTAAAGTGAAAACAGGAAACAAAGGAACCTTCAATTAAATGAGAAGAGATACCAGTAGAATAGTGGAAGGGAATTGGGAGAGGGAGAAGAGGAGGGAGAAACGAGAATTGAGGCGGGAACAATTGAAATAATCTTATATCCATGCATGAGGATGTCACTACCAATGTCACTAACATTTATGGAAAGGGAGGAAGGGAAGGAACCAGGTTGGATAGAGAGGGACCTACACCAAGCGATGTGTGTATGTATGAATGTATCACTCGGACCCTCACTAAGATGTGTAATTACAATGTCCCAATAGAAGTATCTTTAAAAAGCACCACTGATTGGCTTTGGCAAATAGCTAAATAAAAGCTACTCTTAATGAGGAGCTCAGTCAGGTTAAATAAAGATAAGCTCCATGAATGAGGTTTTCTGGGGACTCCTGTCAATCTCAGAAAGTGACAGCCCTTTAGTAATGGAGCTCTGGGGGAGTTCAAACCTATTTTACCCTCTCCAGTGACTTCTGGGCTGCTAGCTTTCACCGCTACTCTGATTGTGAGGCTGTTGGTTTTCAAAGCTCCTGCAAAGCTGGGAGAGAGTATAGGAATAAAGCAAGTTCAAATTCCATAAAGTTCACTATTCATACATACATTCGGACATTTTTTCTTTTCTTTTTTTCCTGTGTGCGTGTGTGTGTGCGTGTGTGTGTGTGTGTGTGTGTGTGTGTTTACTAGAGATTAAACCCAGGGGCATTCTACATTTGAGCTACATCCTTAGCTCTTTTTATTTTTTATTTTGAAACAGAATTTTGCTAGTTTACCATATGCTGGCCTTCGAACCCGTGGTTCTCCTATTTTAACCTCCCAAGTATGGAATTACAGGCATATGCCACTATGCCTGGCTTCAGCCGTTTTTCTTAAATAAACACTACTTGTAATTTTCATAAGCCTATACATTTCCAGCTTTCTTAAAAGGCTGACTTTGACAATGTTCACCAATATTCTTGTTTTTATGAAGAAACAGAGTGTTAGAGGTCTTTACCATTCTCACTGATAGCACTCAGATTACTTTTTATTCAGCTTTATTAAGGTATAATTTACATTTGAAAAAGTAGCAATTTAGAGTGCACAATTTAATGATTTTTTTCAAATATAAACAGTCATGTAGCTATCACCGCAATCATGATATAGAACCTTTAAATTAGCTCAGAAAAAGTTCCCTATTGCTGGTATTTGGCAAACATTATCTTCTACTGTCCCTGCAGTTTTGTCTTTTCTAAAATTTTGTTATAAATGGAATCATGTAGTACATATCCACTGTGTCTGGCTCAATGCCTCTGAGAGTCATCCAAGTTGTTGCATGTATCTATAATTAGAGACTTGTTGAGTATTCTGTTGTATGGATATACCACAGTTTTATATCCATTTACCAGTGGAGGGACATTTGGGTTGCTTCTACTTTTTGACCATTTTATGAATAAAGTTCCTGTGAACATTCAAGTACAAGTCTTTTTAAGGATATATGTTTCTTTCTTTCTTTTTTGGTGGTACTGGGGATGGAATACTTCTACCTCCGGGCTACACTCCAAGACCTATTTTTTATATTTTTATTTGGAAACAGGGTCTAAAGCCAGCGAGGCTGGCTTCAAACTTGTGCGATCCTCCTGTCTCCACCTCCCAAGTGTGGTGATTGCAAGTGTGCACCACCAAATACGGCTGTTTCTTTTATCTTAAATAGATAGCTTAGAGTAGAATTACTAGATTGAATGCTTCAGTTATGTTTAATTTTATAAGAAATTACTGAACAGTTTTTCAAAGAAGCTGTATTCTTTTAGAAGCTCTGCATCCTTATTAACAGTGTTGTCTTGTTTTTAATTGGAGATTCTGCTGTGCATGTAGTAATGTCTCCATATTATTTTTTTTTTTTTTTGGCACTGAGGATGCAACCCAGGGGCATTCTACCTCCAAGCTCCACCCCCAGTCCTATTTTTTTTTTAAAACAGGGTCTCACTGAGTTGCAGAGGGCCTCCCTAAGTTACTGAGGCTGACCTTGAACCAAGATCCTCCTGTCTCAGCCTTCCAAATGGGGGGATTACAAGAGTGCATCACCATGCCCGGCTATCCATATGATTTTAATTTGCATTTCTTCCACCGGCTAATGATGTTCAATATCTGTTTGTGTTTTTATACTATTTGTATATCTTCTAAGTGTCTTCACAAATTTAGCTCATTTTAAAAATCAGGTTGTTTGCTTCCAAGAGTTTATACATATATATATTGACTATGAGTCCCTTATCAGGTTCTGTTTAGGTCTGGTGAATGTTTTCTTCAAATAGAGAAGTTATTAAGTTACAGACAGATTTATGAGTTTATGTGTGATTAAAGGTTCCATTTGTCTATGAAAACAAATCTAATTATAATCTCTAGCTGTAAAAATTAATAAATAGGCCGGGCATGATGGCGCACGCTTGAAATTCCCGCGCTTGGGAGGCTGAGAAAGGAGGATTGCATTGGTTCGAAGCTAGCCTCAGCTGACTTAAGAGACCCTGTTTCCAAATAAAATATAAAATAAGTCTGGGAGTGTAGCCCAGAGGTAGAAGGCCCCTGGGTTCCATCCACAGTACCATCAAATAAATATATTAATTAATTAATTAATTAATAAAAATTAATAAATGTATTCCATATATCAGTAAAGAGCATTTTGGAATGTGTATGGGATAAATGATGAACCACTTGATATCTTTTGTGTATGCGGTAAACTTCTTCACATAATAGAATGGTTGTTTTGGGCTTCCAATCATAATGAAAGAACAAGTATGTTAGATAAGTAATTTTTATAAAAGATAGGCAATCCTTCCCTAAACAGACCAGTTAGTTATACAGCTTCCAAAAGAACATAATTTTCTAAAATTTTACATACCATTCTTGGTAGAAATGTTACCATATGTATAATTGGCCAAGGAGATAATCTTCTAGCTGTCACAGCAAAGCCCAAGAACTCACTGAGGACAGCTTTAGACCAGATGACCAGCTTCTAATTAAGAAGTGCCTGTTTTATTTGACACTATCATGAATTTGTAGTCAGCGGGTAAGTTGAGGTCGCTAAAATGAGGAGAATAATCGTGTATTTTTAAGTCAATGAGGGATTTGGTAAGAAGTTGAGAAGTAGAATTGGTTCTGATGTGAAGCACTGGAAGAAGCAGTGAAACCAAGAAAGGCGCTGCTGCCTGGAACCAGATGAGAGCTGAGAAGGGACTGAAATAGGACCAAAGGACAGGCAAGACATCAAAGAGAACATAGAAGTGTTCCTGGCAGGACTTATTGATCAATGGATGCGGATCCTGAATGAGAGTCTCAAGATGCCTCCATTTTCTAGTGTGGTGATCTATTGGTGATGCTCTCATTCAAGACAAGATAGTAAATAGAAGAGACATCTTTTAAGAGAATGCAGTGAGTTTTGATATTTGAATATGAAGACTCAGAGGACTCCACAGATGGGTGAGAGCAATGAGTAGTTAGAAATGTAGCTGTGGGCTCAAGGGAGATGGACCAAAAACAGAGGACGGTGCACCATCAGCCCAGCTTATTTTAAGGTGAGATCCTTCAGCATGCTCATTCAGAGGAAAAAGATCAAAGACTCCAGTCTAAATTCTAAATAAATAAGTACATTATATAGACAAAACTTATTTAACTGAAAACCTAAGATTTATGCTTACAGAAAAGGTCATTTAGCAAAGATGAGAGATTGAACATTTCAGTTTGCTGGAGCGGGTGCAGCATATTTGGTTGAAGGTGAGGTGTCTATGGAAGACAGGAAGCCATATCACAGTCTACCTCCATCCGAAATATCAACATCCCCAAGCCTCTTCCAGTACTCAGCTCCAGAACAGCAGAGAACATGCTCAAGAGGAATCTCAGTTCTGAGAAATGTCGTTAGCTCATAATCAAAAAACAAAACAAGAGCAACAAATCCCAGCCAGAGCCAGTCAAATGGCTCTGAGAGACACATCTCCAAGGAAACTAAATTGATAAGCTATCTGATATGATAGGCAGTACATAATGATTGAGAAATGAGAAAGTATTTGGGTTGGAATCTGGAGATAAGCATATAGGAAATTACAGAAACAAATAAATTAGATGTTTATTAACTCTTGAGATAGCAAAAAGTTAAGAATGAGAGGAAAGTAATTAAGCTATGTGAATAACATTTTCATGGTCATAATAAACAGCAAATATAGGCTTATCAAAATTATGAATTATGAGCTGGGCATAGTGGCATACACTTGTAATCCCAGTACTTGCAAGGCGAGACAGGAGGATCACAGATTCAAGGACAGCCCCCAGCCTCAGCAATATAGTGAGACTCTCGGCAACCTAGTGAGACCCTGTTTCAAAATAAAAATTAAAAAATAGGGTTGGGAGTGTAGCTTGTAGGTAGAATGCTTCTGGGTTCAATCCCCAGTACCCAAAAAATTATGAATTATGATGTAATTACATTTTTAAGAGGCAAATGAGGAGGGAGGGAGGGAAGGAGGGAGGGAGGGAGAGAGAGAGAGAATCATCCATGTGTGAAGAGGAGAGTTAAAGAAAATAAACCTTCAGCTTTCAGAAAACAAATTCAATAGACAATTACTTAAACTGAAAAGTCAAGATATTTTAAGAGTTACCTTCCAAGAGTGGTAAGGGGAAAAGGATATGAGGGGCAGTATTTGACCCTTTAAGCCATATGCACTCACAATTATTATTTTAAAAAGAAATCAATTAATATTAAATAAGGGTATTTATAAAATAATCTCATGAAAATTAGGATTAAAAGTGCATGAACATTGAGGATGTAAAAGGAAGTACAGGAATGGGAATGTTAGGTTAGTTAGTATAGATGTTTGATAGAAAGATAGGATTGAAGGAAGATTGACAGTTTACTTGATTATGGTTCTTCAGGTAGCTAATTGGTTAGTCAATGTGTTTAAGACAGGAATGAGCCTAGAGAAAAGAAAGTGGTTAAGAGAGTTTGCAGCGTGAGAGGGAATCAATGAAATATCAAAGTCCAGGAAAAGTAGTAGATGTTGAAATAAAAAACAATGTTAAAAAGGTTTGCTTTGAAGAATAGGACCAATCTTTTTCCTATAAAGCAAAAGAAAGTGTGGCAGGCTAAATAAGCATGTAGATATAATTTATGATGACAGAAAAAGTTATTAATTCAGGTTTAATCGCTTCTATTTCCTCACTGGTCTCATTGGCTGAGGCCTCTGTTAAAAAACTGGGTCTTTCTGATGGGCTGAGAACAGAACCAAAGAGAGAAAAAAAAAATGAAAGGAATGCTATTGGGTGGCAATTACATGAGCCCAACTGTGGGTGCAAATCAACGTGGCTGTATTAGTCAGCACGGGCTGCCACGACAGAATACCACAGACTGGTGGCTTCAACAGCAAGAATTTAGTTTCTCACAGTTCATAGTTTGGGAGGCTAGAAAGGAAGATTTGGTTCTTAGTAAGGACCCTCTTCCTGACTTGTAGACAGCCACTTCTCCCAATGTCCTCAGGTAGGAGGAGCAGGGGACTGGAGAGAGAGAGCATGAGAGCTTTCTGGTGTCTCTTCTTATAGGAGTGCTAATCCTGTTGTATAAGGACTCCTCCCTTATAACCTCATCCTAATTCCTTACTTCAAATACAGGTAGGGGCTCAGGCTTCAATATATGAGTTTTGAGGGGGCACAATTCAGTCCGTAGCGTATATAATCCAGCACTGTAATGTGAGTTATTTTTCTGTGGATACCTATCTGCTCAAAAGCAGGAAAAAAAGCAGATGCTTAAGTGACCCTCTTTGGGGACTAGCAGGATAGACCTGTTGGGAGGTCAAAATGACAAATGATTGAGGGGCAAGGGAAAGTATAGGTAAAATGCTGGGACGTAGGTTCCAAGAATGGTGGAAAGAGAAGCCAGAATAGGGCTAGTTTCAGATTAAAGAAGATGCGAGATTGGTAGGCTTAATGATAGTCCTCTTGGTCCAGGTGGTTGGAGCACAAATGGGAACAGTTTTAGAGCTTGCTTTCTGGGGGTGCAGCAGTTTCTTGGGACAGGATTGGTTATTTCAGCACTTTTAACTTTACTGGAAATACAGGAAGTTTATTAAACTGGGAAGATTTATTAAACTAGGAAGAAGTTTCATCAGTAGGAGTAATCATCACTTTTTTTTTCCTTTTAGACGACTAAATACATTGAACAAGTGTGCCTCAATGAAACTTGATGTGAACTTCCAAAGAAAAAAGGTAGGTGTTCATGACCTTGCCAAGACCATGACTGAACCAAGGGAAGCAGCTCATATTCATGGATTTAAAACAGTACTGATCCAAGCAAAATCCTGAAATGCCTCACTATCCATGTCATTTCTGGAGTTATCCCATCTTATCGACTCTCACAAAGAGGTTCATTACAGACCTGTGCTGAGAGCTGTTGGCTTCACTGTTTGTTTTGCTTCAGTGCTTTTATCAGAGGGGTTACTTGAGGATGTAAATATATTAATTCCTTGTGGTAGTCATTCGGAAATGCGTGTACTTTTAAATGTCAGTTCCATATTAGACTCAAATATTCCACAGCAATGAGTAGATTAAGAGAGTTCAGAAAAGGAGTGACAGGTTCATGCCAAGTGTCTTCTGGTTCATTCTTTCCAGTAGCATTTTACTTCAAGTCCATGTCAAATGTACATCCATTCTCAGGAAGGTTAATTCAATGATGTAAAACAGAGCCAGGGGGCAGGTAACCACAAAATACCGAATCTGCTTCATCTTTCACCATTCTTGGCCTTTCACAAGGAATTTGGTCCAGCTTTTACAAGTCATGATATTCTTGCTCTTTACTGGACTTTGCATGTGCGTTCCTTCCATATGAACAAAACTGGAGATTTCATTTCTTTTTAAATTTTAAAGAGCTTTTATTTTTCCCCTCTCTTTTTAAAATACTTTCTATTGGTGCTTTATAGTCTCACATTATATTGTAGGTCATAATGATAGGGACATATGTGCATACAGCACTTGATGAAGCTGTACAGGTTAAGTATCTCTAATCTGAAATCTGTAATGCTCAAAATCCAAAACATTTTGAGTTCCTTCATGATGCTCAAGGTGCTTTGGATTTTGGAGCATTGTAGGTTTCAGATTGTCCAATTAGAGATGCTCAACCAGTAAAGCCTATGCAAATATTAAAACAAAGACAAAACAAGAACCCTTCAAAATCACTTCTTGTACCATGAGTCTGGGTAAGGGATATTCAAACTATACTTCATTGAACACTTACTATTTTCCAGGAGCTGGGTTATGTGGTTAACACTCTTATCTTAACTAGTCCATTCATGCAGGACTTCTCTGCTTTGTAGACAAGAAAAGTAAAGAAAGAGCTGTCATCTGCCCATGACCTTTCAGAGTTTGACCTTAGGACTGTGTATTAGTCAGCGTTTTTATAACTATAATCTAAAGACTTGACCATGTAACTCAGAGGAAGGAAGATTTATTAGCTTACAGTTTTGGGATTCGGTCCATGTGAGACCAGGGATCGCAGATCTCAGGGCATGATAGCAGAAAGCTGAGAGAGGGAGAGGGCAAGGCTTTACTCTCACATCACGGTGGCTGGACACAAGAGGGCAAGAGAGAGGAGGAGGAACTACATATAACCCCCAAGGCTGCAGCCCCAGGAACCTCCCAGACACACCCTACCAGCCTGGGCCACTCACCCACGGCTGAAATTACAACGCTTATGACTTAACTATATAAACCCTGAATATTAATAAATGAGCTCTTTAGGGAACATTCTATAACTCTAACAGGCTGTCTACCTCCAAAACTAAGGCTCCTAAACACTGCCTCCCTTTCTCACTAAATTGAGTCAGCATTAAAATCAGTAACTGCTTTTTTTCATTTATTACCTCTACTATGCAACAAATCAAGTCTCTATATATTTGAAGAAGCAGAGAAAACATCTTCGAGTCAACAAAAATGTTCTTTATTCTGGTTTCCCAGAGAAATCATTACATCCAGTGGATTTTAGGTACCTCCTTAGTAACCTAATCTTTGAAAAATTACTTTAACCTGAATTTCTACTCTAAAATAGTACCCTTCAAAAGAAATTAGATGAATCTGGGCTGACCTAACCTTAAACACAATTTGGAGTTTGAGCTAGGCATCAACGATTTAAGCTAAGATGGTAAAAAGGTGAAAACAATGTTCATCGAAGTATTAAAATATGGGCAATTTGTCCAAGGCCGAAGACAAATTTAAAATGTGGGAATACACCACCCCACAGCTGTCGAGCTGAATAGACCTCTCGAGAAGCACACATACTATTTGAAGCATGAGGGTCAGATGTTGTTTTGATTGTAACACATGGGTCTTATTAGATGGAACACAGCCATGCCTGTGTCTAAAGCATGGTGCTCAGATGGCTGTCTGTACGGCTGCCTGTGCAGACCTTTAGCTGCAGCCTATCACAAAAGAAAATGCCCAAAGCTAATGACATGACTTGTTTCCCACCAAGTGGAGTGCTTGGATTTTTTACCCTGTCACCAGCTTTTCAAAACCCACAGGCAAGATAGTCTTGAATAACATTTGTTAGGTCCTTGTGCCTTACCTTCACAAAAGCTCCTCTGTGAACTGGTCACTTCTATATTCTGACATTCTTGGTGTATTTTGTCTGTTGGATAAAGTGGTACATACTCTTACAGTTCCTACTTACAGCTGAGCCTCACAAATGCATGCACTTGGATAAAATGCTGCTCTTCGTGTTGTAAATTGAAGTGTCACGTCCTGCATTTTCAAATAAAAACATTTCAACATGTTACTCCACCCACTTGGGTCTCTTCATCATGACAATGCATATAGTCAGGTCCAAGCAACAATACAGGTGGTGCTGTGTGGTGGCTCTCATTTCTGTGAGATTAGGCTAAATTATAGATTAAATAAATTATAGGCTAGTCCTTTATTTTACTGCCAAAAAAAAAAAAAAAAAACCAGTGAATGGGGCTAAGACTATGTCAAATGATCAGAAATAGAGAGTCAAACCTAGGGAATCCTGTGAAACGCCAGCCCAACTGTGGAATTTACTTATTTAGATGAAAATTAAAATTAAGAAATTAAGACAAAGCATTCCCCTAGGTCTTTCCCCATTTTAAGCAACCTAAGAAATAAAAATTAGAATTTTCATCTCCCATCTATAGAGGCCCTGACTTGAGTTTTGCAGCATGTAGTTCCAAAATGTCTTAACTGCACGGGACCACAATCCTCCTCCCTCTGAGGTTGTTAGACCTCTGACAGTTACGTGGGCTTGCTTAGCAGAGCCTATTCCTCCTCACTAACTCCATGTCACAAATGCAGAAATTGAGGGACCCAGTCACTTGCCCAAAGCCACAAATAAATAGCAGAAGCAGAATTCAAATCCCAGTATTCTGGGACCTGACTGCTTCTCTTCACCTCACAGATCTTCATAACTGGTATCTGAGTGAGCTTCCAGCCCTTGGCCGAGAGCTGGAAGGGCCTCATATTTCCTCAGCAATATATTCAATAAACTATTTGTATTATTTTTAGAAGAGGGATGTGCCTTGTCATCTGTACATCCACAATATATTTACTTGTCCTCATGGCATTTTTGTTTAATTCCAAATATTTGGATGGACTGATCTGAGGAAGAAAATGCGAAGTCCACAAATAAATGAACATGGTGAAGCCTTATTGATACGTGGCTAAGAGTACGTCAGATGCCACTTGTAAAGCACAAGGAGAAATGGCATTGCACCTGCCTTCCCACCAGATAGTATCTGTTTTGCAGAAGCCAAAAGTGGTCCTGGAAGGACCCAAAGAATCATCCTCACAGTCTTGGCTGTGTATCTTGTATTAGCTTTTCTTTGCTGTGATCAAAATACCTGACAAGACCAAATCAAGTAGGAATGTTTTACTTGGGCTTTTGATTCCAGAAAATTCAGTCCCTGGCCAGTTCTATTCCTTTGCACCCAAGGTAAGGCAGAACGTTGTGGCAGAAGGGTGTGGAGGAGGAATGCTGCTCAGCTCATGACAGCTGGGAAGCAGGGAGAGAATAAGGGGCCGGGGAGAGCATAGACCCTTCCAGGGTGCTGCCTCCAGGGACCTACTTCCTCCAGATAGCTGATTCCATCCAGCTATCAATGGGTTAATCAACCCATGGAAAAGATTCATCTACTCACAATCCAATCATTGCCTAAAAGCCCCACCTCTGAATCTTGCCATATTGAGGACCATGCTTTCAACACATGAGCTTCTGGGGGATGGTCCAGCTCCAAACCATGACACACCTCAATGAAATATGGACTAAAACCCCACCAAGAGGTATTTCAGGAAAGCCTGGGGACACCTGCAGTTGGGCCGCCTGTGGCTTCAGGTTCCTCAGCCCTGCTGCTTTTTAAGTGGCACATTGCTGCTTCCAAATAGACTGACTCAGCGCTTAGCTGCAGTTCATTTCAGTAGAAGGCACACTTCTAAATGTCCGTGGAACTGTGGATTAGCTGTCTCTTGGAGCTGCAGATTGTGTGGCTCCTCTTTCCCATGTAAAGATAATACATAACCAAATTCTAGCTTTTTTTTAAAAAAAAAAAAAGAACTTCTTTCTGGCATGTCTGTTTGGCATCTATCTCCAAGGAATATATAATTTCAACAAAGAATGATCTCAGTTTTAGAAAAAGCCAAACATCAGAGGCTCATCTAAAATTAAAAACTCAAAGGTATATGCCAAGCTGCTCATCCTCAGAAAAATGTTGCTTTCTGTTTATTACCTACTAAAGTCCCACTGGCTTCATGATGGCATTGAATCCCCCTGATTAGGGCTGGTGTTTATGTATGATATGACTTCTACTCAAAAAATTGTCAGAGTCTAAAGACTCCAAGCAGACTATAAATGAGGAAAGAAAGATGCGGGCCCCCATCAGGCACCTTCCTGTCCTCTTACCAAAGATGTCTCAGAAGGGAAAGAGCAGCTTCAAAAGAAGAGTCTGGTTAGAGTTACAGTTTTAATAAGACTCTCTGAAATCATGACCAAAGGTGGAAAACAACACAGAAACCATGACTAATGGCTGCTCTGCAGACAGCACCTCCTGGCCTGGATGCTGTGGGCACCCAGAGGAGCTGCAGCTGTTGACAAGGGGTCCAGGCTCCACCCCACCTCCCCACTGCCTTTCACACCCCCGCATCTCCCACCAAATAAGCCTCCTTCTGGCAGCTCTGAGCAGTAGTCAGAGGAGAGAGGAACGACATTGTATTTCATCATTCGCTTGGCTGCAGAATATTAACAGTTTTGAATTGCCTGAGAATGTCCTAGAACCTTATGATCCATGTGTTGGAAGAGGTCCTTGGTCATGTTTTCTGAACTTCCACCACTCATGGCTAGATTTTCTTCTTAGAGCATCCCTCATAATTTTCTCAGCCTCTGTTTGTAAGCTTCTCAACAAGTTGAGCTCTTCTGTCTCAAGGCAATTTATTTTATTCTAATTACTAAGAAAGTCTTCTGTGTAATAAGCTAAAAGCTGATTTGAAATTAACTAGCCCATGGGCCCCTAGCTCTTTTCTCTGGAGAGGCACAGAATATGGATTTCCCTTATGCACATACCTTCAGTCCTCTTCTAGAGTTGGTGAAGCACTGGTCCTGTTTTTGTAAATAAAGTTTTATTGGTATGCAGCCACACCCATTGTTTTTGAGAGAATGCCAGAGTTGAGCAATGGTCTTTGCAACAGAGACTGTAAAACCTGTAAACCTAAGACATTTATCACCTGACCCTGCATAGAAAAGTCTCTTGTCTTACTCTTCCCCAAATTATCTGGGGTGAATTGCTTATTTTATTTTATTTTCACTTTTAATCTGCCATTGATACTTTTATAAAATTCAGTGCAAGTGAATTAATAGGAATATGAATATTAAAAAATTGTAGAAGATATAAGCCTAAGTGTTTTGGCATTAGACTCAACTGACATGAAAATTGAATTCCAATAAATATAAGCAGAACAAATAAGATAGGAAATAGGAAAAATGATCAAAATCATATGTATTTTTATTGAAAGTATCCATATATGAAGAATCATGATAGTACTCATTTTTGGTTGTTCATCTTTCTTAATTAAATGAAAAGTTTACATTGAAATACAATAAACTAATTTCCCATATTAAATGCCTATACACTTTTTTGTGAATTTATTTTATGTGCTTTTATTGGTACATTATAGCCTAATATAATGTAAATCATGTTGAAATGACATACATATACACGGCCCTTGGTATCCCCGCCTGAATCCCCATTCCCCCCCTCCCAGTACAAAGTACTGATATTGATGTTGGTATGTTCACATATAAACAGAGTTGATGGTAGTATTCTAGTAATGAACCTCAGTCTTTCTCCTCCCCTTCCCTTAGACTTCCTCTGGCTCCACTGAGGTTACTACTTCATGAACTGGAGTACCTCTTGTATCCCAAATAATCCCCGTCCTGCCCATATTGAAGAAAACATATAACCCTTTACCTCCTGTGATTGACTAATCTCAACATAATGTTCTCCAGGTGCTTCCATTTTCTTACAAATGACATAATTTTGTTCTCTTTTATTGCTGAGTAGAGTTCCATTGTGTATACACACACTTTTAACAAAAGCTTTGAGCATAAGTATATAAGATGTTTAATGCAAGAGTGAGTTTTGTCTAGTTTAGGCTGAGCAATAGCCCTAATCATAGAAAAAATGTATATCTAAAATGGCTTTTGGTTGTATTGTTATTTTTGTACCAGTTATCATAAAGAAAATAGTCTACTGAGTATGGAAAGTCAGCAATTTTAAAACAGCTTCAAAGCTGTTTAAGGTTATGGAATACCTTTTATTTTAAATGAAATAGGTCATTCAGTATAATAAAAATTGACCTGCCATCATGGCCATATCCTACAATTTTAAAGTTATAAACTTAGATTATCTTTATGTTGAAACAGTATGTCCTACATATGATCCATACAATGGGGGTTATAGTAGGTGAACTAATTTATACCGTTCAATAAGACTTATCCATCAATCTTGAGCTTAGATAGCATCGTCCTGTCGAATGGTGAAAAATAGCTTTAAAGCCAACTCTCGATTTCTTTTTCTGTTTCTTTTTCTTTTCTTATTGTACTGGAAGTTGAATGCAGAAGCCCTCTATCTCTGAGTCCATTTCCTTTTTTGTTTTGAAATAGGCTTTCACTAGGTTTCTGAGAGTTTTGCTACATGCATTCTTCCTGTCTCAGTCTCCCAAGTATTGGGATTACAGTTTGTGCCACCACTCCCAGCTCAATTCTTAATTTCTATACCTATTTTGCTGAGCACTTGGACATTTGGGCACTGGAAGCCCCCTGAACACACTTTGAATTGCACTTTTTATAGTTCCTTATTTCTAAACCAAATGGTTAATTCTTTTAATTATCCTTAAAGGAGGTAGTGATTCCTGCATCCTTGATCATCCTGATTACATTCCCCTAGAAACAAACCCCCCTCGAAATGTGGCACTTACAAAAAGCCCATTGCTCCTGATATATGTGGCTAATAAAAATACAGTGGGCTCTGATCTTCCTAGTCTTTGGATCCTCTTCCCAGATCAGTGCTCTGGTCATGCATTGTAAAGATCGAGTCTTTGGTAGCCATGTGATGTGGTTAACTCCTATAAAGATGAAATCTACCAGAACTTTTAAAGCTATTAATTGAAACAGTGGTTGAACTAAGTTCATTCTATCTGTACATCTTATTGTTGTTTTTAAAGTTAGTATTATGCAGTTTCAGCTTTTTAACAGGCCATCTTTCAATTCTGTTAAGATATTTATATTTATATATACAAATATGTAAGTGCAGATATATACATAATGTCCATAATGCTAGACACCAGAAGTGTTTGGATTTTGATATAATTTTTTTCAAAATTTGGGATACTTGCATATATATTATGAAATGTTTTGTGTGTGGAGCCCAAGCCTTAATGTAAAATTTATTTATTTTTCATAAACACCTTATTCACATAGCTTATAGGTAATTTTATGTAATACTTTTATTAACTTTATGGACAGAATAAAATTTTGTGGTATGGAATTTTCCACTTGTGTCATGTCAGCCTTTAAAAACTTTCAGCCGAGCAAACAAGACAACCTAAAGGAGGAGAAATGAGGGGGGAAGAGGAAAATCTCTAAAGCTCACAATGTACTTAAACATATCGAAGTCAATCACTAAGCCAAGCAAGGGAGGGAGGGACGGGGAGGGAATGGGGTGGGATTTGGGTAGGGGTTAAATCAGCGATGAGTACATGTTTGTACATACAAGTTTTTTACCCCAATAAGTTGTATGAATATAATGCACCAATAAAAAAAATTAAAAAAAAAACAACTTTCAGCCTCTGAAGGATTTGGGGTTTTGAATTTGGGGATGAGGGAGGCTCAGCCTGTATTGCTATTCTCTTAACAATGATAATTACTTTTATATAGCACCTTGATGCTTCTGTGGTATTTTCACATATAATCTCATCTTGTTCTGTTGATTAATCATCTTGGATGTGTGTTGTTATAATTTTCATTTTACAGCTGAGAAAACAGTCTCAAAAAGGATGCTTAACTCGTGATCCCTTAGTGAATAGCTTTGTGCCATCTTTATATTTTAGAAGCATGAGTTCTTCTGGCTCATTGAACTTATTCTTAAAATGGCTATAACCTTGAGGCATGCCTCCAGAGATCTCACCCTCAATTACTTTCAGCCTCTTGACCACACTCTTTGGTGGAGTTAATTGACCATTTACTAACAAAACTTTAGTAGCATCCTGCACAGTTAGCTGCCTTGGCCACAACAGTACCGTAAGAGCCTTCTGTCATTTTCCTTGCTGAAATCCTGTCATTCTGTATCATAATATGTCAACATTTTACTAAGCCATTAAGATCTGAGAATAAAATTAGTTTGAAGTGTCTTTTTTCTTTATAAACATATCTAATTCATAAAGATTTTCATTTTGCATTTCTAAATAATCACAAACTATTTGTTTTTAATCTCCACAAAAATCAAATAGATAAAACCTGGCAATCTCTTAAACCATCAGAATACTTCCACAAATACTATTTGGGAGTCTGACATGTGCCTCAATACTCTGTGCAGTCCTAAGTGCATAAATCGAACTTAAATTCAAGTACAATTTGTTTTATATACCATAGCTCATGGCCCTTGGTGCATTGTCAAATAAATTTGATGAGTCTCCAACAACTTTTTTTTTTTTTGGTGGTACTGGGGTTCCTGGAAAACCTTCTACCTCCGGGCTACACTCCCAGGCCTATTTTATATTTTATTTGGAAACAGGGTCTCTTAAGCCAGCATGGCTGGCTTCGAACCTGCGTGATCCTCCTGTCTCCGCCTCCTAAACACGGGGATTACAAGCGTGCGCCATCATGCCTGGCTCAACAACATGTTTTAAAAACTGAGACAAACTAAAATAAACTACAGGCTGAGTAGTCCTTATCCAAAATTTGGGGGACCAGAAATCATTCAGATTTCAGATTTTTTTGTTTATATAATACTTGCATACACATAATGAAATGCTTTGGGGATGGGACCCAAGTCTAAACATTAAATTCACTTATGCTTCATACACCTCTTTTACACATAGCTTGGAGATTATTTTATACAGTATTTTTAGTGCGCCTGTGGTTTGACTGTTGCACATCACTTGAGGTCAGGTGTGGAATTTCTTACTTGTGGCATTATGTTAGCACAAAAACAATTTCAGATTTTGGAGCATTTTAGATTTCAGATTTTTGAATTAGAGATGCTGAACCTCAAATAAAATATCAAAGTACCAACAAAAGAAAGAAATTAGTAAGCCAGGCATGATGGCACACACTTGTAATCCCAACATTTAGGAGGCTGAGAGACAGGAGGATCATGATTCTCGGACAGCCCCCGATACTTAGTGAAGCCCTTTGCAACTCAGTGAGACCCTGTTTCAAAAAAATAAAGATTAAAAAATAGGGCTAGGAGTATACATCAAAGGTAGAATGCCCCTGATTCCATTCCAGTACCGCAAAAAAAAAAAGAAGAAATTAGTATACTATGTATGCCTTGTGTATCACTAGCAATACTTTGAAGGATCTTGCACTAGTGGAAAAAATAGGCATACAATCAACCATGCTGATACTTTTTAGGATATAATATAATAATTATATGTACAGGGTGCCCAATGGGAATAGATTTTTTTTCTTTTTTGTTGCTGTTTTTGTTTTTATTTTTATTGCTTTGGTTTTTGTTTGTTTGCTTTGCTTCAAACAACCTAAATAGAATTTCCTTGAATGGTTTGCCTCTTTTTTCAGGAGTGTGCCACTTTTCACATGCCTCAGTTGAGTTGTAAATATCTTATTCTTGGCCAAACCAAGTGTAATAAGTTCTTAGAGCCCAGCAGACAGGGGCAGCATTCTATCCGCAGCCCACAGCTCAGCTTGGCATCTTTTCTTACCCTAAATAAAGGAGTCCTTATCCAATAAGTATGTGGTTTGCCAGCATCAGTAACCAGAATTGAGAGGAATTGGAACCAACATTAAATATTATAGTTTCTATTTTTAAATATCTATATTTTCATTAAAAGTGGATCCTTCTTTTGCCTTCTGTAAAACTGTTTGTTGAAAGGACTTTTTCAGGGTGCTTACTTAATATCAGTTTCTTCTCACAAGCCTCCTGAAAGGTGATATGAAAACCCAGCAAGCTCAGCCTTTAGCTCTCATGGTGCCTTATACATAAAGGGCCCTCAGATGTTGGTTTTTATGATACCAATCACAGGAAAAGAGGAAGCAGAAAATACCACATAGAAAGTCTTTTTTTTTAATAAAGAAGAACAACATTATGTCATTTTTAGGAAAATGGATGGAACCAGAGGACATACATCATGCAAAGTGAGACTGGTCACTCAGGAAATTGAGGGCCACACATTTCCTATATGTGGAAGCCAGAAAGAGAAAAAAGGAAAGAAAAGCGATCCCAAGAAAATTAGGAGGGAGACTGGAACAGTAATGGAAGAGAAGTGGAGGAGTTTGGGGAAGGAAGCAGACCAAGTAATGTCATGTGTATATATGAATGGATCACTGTGGATCTCACCATTGTGCATAGTTACAATGCACCAATTTTTTAAAAGTCTGTTTTAAGTCATAGTCCAGAATCTTGCATTTATATTCACGTGTATTATTACAGTTTTTAAAATTCCTTTACCAAATCTTTATACAACTTTAAAAAAAAAAACTAAATTCCCCACTGTGATATGAAAGCTACGTAATCCTCGTTAGTACTCTGGCTTGTATATTCTTCTACCTTATACTCGAATATTCAAATTTAGTCCAGCACAGACAGAATCTAGAATTTGAAGGAATAAACCAGCATAGGAAAATCCCAACAATTATCAACTGTGCATCTTTTTGCTTTTCTTTGAAAACAGAATGTATTACAAAGTAAGGTGGAAAATAGATATGTCAAAAGATAAACAATTGAACAGACATTGAAAAATAAGAAACAAATTAATACTCAAACTCAAATTAACTCAAATTAAACAAATTAAACAAATTAATACTAAATCCATTACCTTAAGTAAGTGACTTATACACAATTGTGTAGCTCTTAACTGGTGCCACTAATACTCATAACCAGTTCTTGGGATAAAAATAAGTTTAATTAACAAAAATTAAGCAATGATTATGCCTTGGCATTGAGGAGGAGATAAGCATAAGCAAAACAGGAGGCCTTACCCTTTGTGTAATAGTTGAGAGTGGGAGCTCTCAAGCAGAAGGCTTCTAAGCTGGGAAATCATCTGATCATATCTGGAGCACACTGCCGAAAGCTGGTTAGGTGAAGAACATGCTGGAGACAAGGATTCCAGCCAGATTTTACAGATTTTCCAGAGACAAAGATATGAGGTCCTAGACTAAGGGAGTGAGTGAAAAGTGAATGAGGGAACAGATTTTAAAATTGTTTCCAGGTAGGTCTTTAGTTTTGCGTGGTGAGAGGGGACAGGAGCAGATCCTCCCCATTACTTCATGTACTTCTTTCCAGTAAATTATATTCTCTGGTTTAAGGTCTGTGCTGGTCCCAAGGGCCATGCAAAGATAAAGGAGGCATCTCTGACCTTGGGGGATGCAGACCATCATCTCCCAGGGCCTTGCAAATTCAGGCAAAAGCCGGACCAATGAGTGGATGTAGGAGATACAAAATGCAAGACTTAGCCCAGCCGGGGGAACAGACTGCAACTCAGATGTGCGAGTCCCACAGAGGAGTCTCTGCTGGCCAAGCAGACCAGCTGGATCAGCCTCCCTTCAGATGTGATCTCTAGATTGATCCCCAAATTTCTACTTAAAGAAATCCAGTACCCAATTTTGCTTTTACCCCTACAGAAAATAAATAGCAAGAATCAAGCTTGGGAGACTAAAGGTAGGGTGTGTTCACTCTGAGATACATTGAGGTTGAGGTTCAGAAAAGGGTTACTGAAAATAATGGTCCTGGGATTTGGCAAGGAGCTTTTGGGAAAGAAATGTCTTTTATAGCAGGCTTGAGTTCTTGGTGAGAAAAAGGCCTGCAGGTGTTTTATATTTCCACTGTCTAGTCAGATGGTAATTATACCGTCTTTGTAATCAGCCAAGGGAACACTTCTTAGAGAGGAAGGCAGGACTCATAAACTCTATTAAAATGGAGAGGAAGGTAACTCAGAGAACTGAGTCCTCTAGTCACCAGGGAGAGAGAGAACCTACAGACAGTGAAAGGTGGTGGAGGGACTAGGCAGGGGTGCCAGTGTGTGCTGGCAGAACCTTGGGGAGTAGAGGGGAGGGGCTGAAAGCCAGCGTGCCTGGGCTGCCTGCAGGCGGGCTCCTGGTAACACGCTTCCTACTACATGTTTTGCAGGGTGACGACTCAGATGAAGAAGATCTTTGTATCAGCAACAAATGGACTTTCCAAAGAACCAGCCGCAGGTGGTCTCGGGTGGACGACCTGCACACGCTGTTCCCTGGGGGAGACAGAAATGGGTCGCCGGGGGGCCCTAGGATGAGAAACACGACCAGCAGCGAGAGCGTCCTCACAGACCTCAGCGAGCCTGAGGTCTGCTCCATCCACAGCGAAAGCAGCGGTGGCAGCGACAGCCGCGGCCCATCGGGCCAGTACTGTGTAGACAGCCCAGTCATGCTGGAGGCCACCCTCGTCAGCGGCGGCCTCCCGCCATCCCCCCGAGATATTCACCACCACCCTTTCTACCCCAAGAACGAGAAGCCCAACCGGGCCAGGGCCAAGTCGATTTTGAAACGCATGGAAACACTTCGAGCTAAAGGTGTCCACGGGCGACATAAGGGCCCGGGGCGGACGGGTGGTCTGGTGATCGGTAGGCCCGTGTTGCAGCAAGAGCCAGAGTCCTTTAAGACCATGCAGTGCATCCAAATACCCAACGGAGATCTCCAGAGCTCACCCCCCGCTGCCTGCAGAAAAGGGCTTCCATGCTCCAGCAAGTCCAGCAGTGAGAGCAGCCCCTCGGAGAACAGTAGCAGCGGGGTGAGCACGCCGTGCCTGAAGGAACGGAAATACCACCAGGAAGCCAGCAAGCGCGGCGGCATGTACTTGGAGGACCTGGACGTGCTGGCGGGGACGGCCCTGCAGGATGCGGTAGACCAAAACCACACACCCGGCTTTCACTCCCAAGAGAACTTGGTGGTACATATCCCCAAGGATCACAAACCAGGAACGTTCCCCAAGGCACTTTCTATCGAAAGCCTCTCACCCACAGACAGTAGCAATGGGGTTAACTGGAGGACCGGGAGCATCTCCCTGGGCAGACAGCAGGGCCCCTGTGCGAGGGAGCCCAGGCTCATGGCGTCCTGCCACAGAGCAAGCCGGGTCAGTATCTACGACAACGTCCCAGGCTCCCATCTGTACGCCAGCACAGGAGACCTGCTGGACTTGGAGAAGGATGAACTCTTCCCTCACTTGGACGACATTCTGCATCATGTCAATGGGCTCCGAGAAGTGGTAGATGACTGGTCGAAAAATGTCTTGCCTGAGCTACAAACTCATGATGCGCTGGTTGCAGAGCCTGGTTTATCCCCTTTTCCACCTCCTAATCAGATCACCTTAGATTTTGAAGGAAACTCAGTCTCAGAAGGTCGAACAACACCCAGTGATGTGGAAAGAGATGGAACATCTCTGAATGAGTCCGAGGCCCCCGGAGTCAGAGAAAGGAGGGATTCTGGTGTAGGGGCCTCTCTGACCAGGCCAAACAGGTAGGTGACATGCTTTTGTAAAATGATGTTTCACCCATTTTATAATAGTTATGTTTTGTTCATTTCTTTAACAGTCATGGGTAGAGTACTTTCTAAATGTCAGATGCTGTGTATTCTTAGTGATTTATGTGGCTGAGAATAATTTGAACAGAAGTAGTAGATCTTTTGCACAGATGCCGTGATCGGATCCATGTCAACACATTTCTCTGTTTACCCTTTATTTCGATCTTAATCCTATTTTAAAATATTTTTTTGTGTGTGCCAGGCGTGGTGGCACACGCTTGTAATCTGAGCATTTGGGAGGTGGAGACCGGAAGATTGCAGTTCGTGGACAGCCTCAGCTACTTAGCGAGGCCCTTTGCAACTCAGTGAGACACTGTTTCAAAAATAAAAAGATTAAAAAATAGGGCTTGTGAGCCGGGTGTGGTGGGGCACACTTGTAATCCCCGCGCTTGAGAGGAGGAGACAGAAGGATCGCACTGGTTCAAAGCCAGCCCCGCTGGCTTAAGAGACCCTGTTTCCAAAAATAAAAAAGTATAAAATAGGTCTGGGAGTGTAGCCCGGAGGTAGAAGGGCTTCCAGGAACCCCAGTACCACCAAAAAAAAAAAAAAAGAAAAAAAAATGGGGCTTGTGTTGGAGCTCGGAGGTACAATGTCCCTGGGTTCCATCCCTGGTACTACTACTACTAATAATAATAATAATAATAATAATAATAATAATTTTTTGAGCTTCTTATTCACAGAAGTCTACATCAGGCACCAAATGTAGGGAATCATAGATAATGGAGGCCTAGAATCTGTGCACCTATTTCTCCCATGACCTGGCAACAGTATTAATTAAAAGGTCTCTACTTTCCATTCTAACCTTTTTAATTCGATGAGAAATAACTGGGATCTAAGGTGTGCACTGCATAAGTTACTGTTGCTTGAAGATTCTGATTACAAACCACATAAAAGCTGATTTACAAAGACCATTTCAGAAGCACCCTAGAAGAATGGCACTGGGAAGGGCCTCGTAGAATCAGGAGCACTGTGTGTGCTGCTGAGTTTCTGGTTGAGATAGTGACGTGTCCTGGGGCTCACTCGTGTGTTACCATCTGAGCTTGTCACCTAGGCTCCTTGTGGAGGTACAGATGGCAGGGTGGAATGGTCCACAGAACTCTTTCAGTCTCCCTGTCTTTTTATCTTTCCTATTTCCCCTCTCTCTCTCTCTCTCTCTCTCTCTCTCTCTCTCTCTCTCTCTCTCACACACACACACACACACACACACACACACACACACACTTTCTCAGCTACTCTCAACACTTTAGGAATCAATAATAAGACAGATAATATGACATTTCTCCAGATTTATCCAAGTTGGAGGAACATTATTTTTATGTTAATTCTGCACACATGCCATTGATTCCATTTGTCTTGGCTTAGAAATGGTCTTGATTCGCTACTGATCCACGAGGGATACTCCGTGCTTCCCACTAATAAGTCCACTCAGTGACTGACTCCTCTGATGGTCTCTTTGCTACAGGCGACTCCGATGGAACAGTTTCCAGCTCTCGCACCAGCCCCAGCCTTCGCCAGCGTCGCCCCACATCAGCAGCCAGACGGCCGGCCAGCTGAACCTGCTCCAGCGCTTTTCTCTGCTTCGCCTCACGGCCATCATGGAGAAATACTCCATGTCCAACAAGCACGGCTGGACATGGTGCGTAGCACGTTCACGGGGAGATCGTTCGCTCAGAGCTAAGTATGCCATGCAAATGCTTCAGTATTCATTCTGATGTCTGAGGAATCCATTCACTGACACTGTCTGTGTAATAGCGCCCAGAGTTCTGCCTGGCAGCCCCAGCTTCCGGGCAGCCACAGCTCAGTGTGATGGAGTTCACAGGAAGCAGGGTTTTATTTGTAGCTTTCACTTGGTTTCCAGGGAAGGCAGTCAGAAAAAGAGACAAGAAAAGGGTGATTAATTGTGAACAGAGGAATTAAAAATAAACTTGGTGTACAGTAATTCTGACAGTGTGCAGAGAAACATCTGTCACTTGTACCTTCTGACCCAATGCAGAACTCACTATTTAGAGCACGGATTCATTCAGAGAGCATTTAATTTTTCACATGCACTTCTGCTTTGATTTCATTGGCAAATAAAAATGAGACTATCCAGTGAACCTTTGTAATGAAGGAATTGGCAAAAGCATATGTTGGGACTTGTATGTGGCCCTATTGTAGATGATTTGGTGGATTTGAAATGTGTCAGTGATTGTCCTATGTTACATACTATGTATAAAGAAGAATCAATGGTGTTTTTATAAAAGTATTCTAGAATATTATAAATTGCATAGTCAAATAAATATGCCTGTGTATTAAAATCCCTTGTAAAAGTACAACTGTTCCAGAAAACTAAGGACATAGTACAAAACTGTGTTCCATCTCCTTTCCCCTCCTTTTTGCCCCAATTCCAACTAGATTTCTTCTTCCTTTTATAACTTTCACATGTTTTTTTTTTGTGTGTGTGTGTTATGAGAGTTGTTTAAATGCCCATCACTCAAGAGATGTGTTGTTCACAATTAAATTGGAAAACTATCCACTTGACTTGAACACAGAGCTACAAATACATTCTGCTAACATAATCATGCTGTCTAACAGACATAACACACAGGCAAGAGCCTTGCATAGTACTGCGTGTAATGTGATTAATGTAAAGAGAATGTTGAATGTTCCCCATGTCTGTGGAATATTCCACCAAGAGCTTGGCTTCCCTTTCTCTTGCTTCCACAGCCTCTTCCCACAGTGTGCCCCAGGGGGCTTGCATGACCTGGTTTCTGTGAATTCTAGGTCAGTTCCAAAGTTCATGAAGAGGATGAAAGTTCCTGATTACAAAGACAAGGTTGTCTTTGGTGTCCCTCTCATAGTCCACGTCCAAAGAACGGGACAACCCCTGCCTCAGAGCATTCAGCAAGCACTGAGATATCTCCGCAGCAACTGCCTCGACCAGGTATGGCTGTAACCCAAACGCGGTTTGGATTGCTGGGCTTGAGTCAGATCTGTCAACTACCAGGCAGGACCTGCCTCGCCCCAAATGAAACCATCACAATCTTCACATTGCATGATTTAGTTTGACCAGGCAACATCCCCGTCAAGCTATGCGAGGCTATTTCTTCGTTGACTACAGGGGTAATACCCTGAAGTGACCGCAGAAAGTTCATGCTAATAGCTTGTACTTGTGATGTCTAATCTACATCCCCTGGATACTGGAAGGTATACTATGTACTGCCTTTCCTTCTTAGTTGTTGTCCCAATGCCACTGTTGATTTCATAGCATTCCTTTATCCCTATTGTATAATTTTTGGGGAAAAATTGGTTTGTAGGTCTCTATTAATTTTTGCAGCGACACTATGATCAGGAAAACTTGAAACCAAAGACAGAATTATTTTTAAAATGTGCAAGTAGAATATGAAAACAGCATCAGCTAAGTCAAATAGCCTCTCATCTAAAAGAGGTGATTATAAGGCTCATGTTAAACAAAATATTCAGAGATTATTTTCTGCCTCTGGTACTGCTTGAAGGCCACTAAAATCGTGGAACTGTGATTAAGCTCAGAGTGACATCCATTATATAATTTACAAAGCAATGCCTTTGCTCTTCCAAATTAATGCCTATTAGTTTCTTATACATGCTCTCCAAAATAAAGCCACGTTCCTATTTCATATGCTGCAACCTTGAGCAGCAGGGGTATTTCCAGACAACTATTATGCAATGGTCTTTGCTCATCATACTCTTCAGTGGCATATGGGGAATCTGTACCAACCTGAGATTACTTGCAGCTTGTATTGATTTACCCTTGGCCCTAGCTCAGTGAATAGGAATGAACTAAGCCACTTGAGTTCAGAGATCATAGCTACTGATGCCTGTAGAGACCCCAACACTGAGAACACACTTAGATTTAAGTCAGCTCTTAATGAATGAAATGCCCATTTTCACTGGAGGAATATAGGAGTAACTTCATCATTCAGGATCATCTCAGAACTGAACACATGCCTTTTCAACCCTTCCCACTTCTCTAGACACTCTGCAGATGGGCATTTTTGCATGTTTAAGTTTCATAGTACAAGGCTGGTGGCTGCTGTTGTGATGATGGCTCTTTTGGTTTTGTGAAATGTCTTTAATAGCTTACCTCATGTTTCTCAGAAATAGGGGTAGCAAACTACTTAAAAACAGGATGGCATGACAGTATTTTGCTCCAAAAGCATAGCCAGTTATTGCTTATCAGCAAAAACTCTATTTAGAGAAAACAGTGTTTGTTCAGGAAACATAGTCCATCTATGTCATTAGTTTAATAATATAACCTCTCTTGACTGCCTGGCATGTTTCAGGCAAGCATACCTTGTGTTTTTTCTCTAGCTCCATTCAGCTCTTGAAAACATTGTGTTTCTTTTGGACAACTTGTCTGTTTTTTATATTATATACACTAGGCTCATTCAACTGGGTGCTTCCATTCTTTAATTTAATCCCACACCCACCCTGGGTGGTATTAACAGCCCAATCTCACAGATGGAGTCCACACTTGCTTATAAATCTGTCTAACATCAGAGTCTAAGACTATAACCAGTGCAATGTTACAACTGCTTTTCCCTAGTGAGCCTTGGGGTGACACTGTCTCCAGCTTTAAGGGATGCTTTAAGAGCCGGTCCTGCAACAGCTCATTGATGAATCCACTGTGGGTTTGCTGTTGGTGACTGTGATCATTGAATCATGCCGTGTCCTCACCCTGAGAATGGGAGGAAGAATTTTTTTCTCTAGCTCCATTCAGTTCTTAAGACATTGTGTTTCTTTTGGACAACTGATCTGTTTTTTTGTATTACAGACACCAGGTTCACTCAGCTGGGTGTGTTTTCCTCTATCAATTGGCTGCTTGAAAACTTGGAGCCAAATGCATAGTCTGTCAGTAGTAAATATATGTGCTTTTTTGGCATGAATTTCTGCTTAACCTCATTTCTACTTTGAGCTACTCTATCTTTACCTATGTATTATGCTTAATTTAGCGATATATCATTGTATGCTATAAATCATTGTAAGTGACCCTAAATTTTTGCATGAACAAAGTTGAGTGGAAATAGCTTGATGTGGTAGCACATGCCTGTAATCCCAGTACTTGAGAGACTAAGACAGGAATATCACAGATCTGAGGCCAGTCTTAGCAACTTAATGAGACCCCCAGCAACTTAGTGAGACTGTTTAAAAATTTTTTAAAATAAAATAAAATCGGAGCCTGCCGAGGGGTTAGGCCGGTGCTGGGGCCATTGGCCGGCATTGGAGCCTGCCGTGAGGAAAGGCCACTACTGCAGCCTCTGAGGCCGGGATCGAAGCCAGCTGAGGGGTTAGGTCAGTGTGGGGGACAGCGAGACCAGAATCGGGGCCTCCCATGAGGCAAGGCCACTGCTTGAGCCAGCAAGGTCTGGATCAGTCCACCGGGTAGCCAGGCCACTATTGGGGCCGTCAAGAGTGGGATTGGTACTTGCAATGCGGCATGTACAGAGAAATATCACAGAAAATATAAATCAGACGCTTCCCCTAATCAGCAATAACTAGGAGGAAAGGGGCAAGAGGAAGAGGTCGAGCTATAGAAAGGGCCCTATAGTGAAGCAACTAATGTGACCAATCAGAGGGTATGGAATAGTGGAGGACGGAGCCTCTTTAAAATGCAGGAGGTACATAAACAAATGTATCAAAGTTAATCACCAAAGAAGCATGGGATCGAGGGAGGGGGAGGGAATGGGATGGGGGCTGGATGAGGGCTAATTGGATGATGTGTGCTTGTATATCCTCTCAAGTCTTGTACTCCAATGAGATTGATATATGACTACAATGCACCAATTAAAAAAAATAAATAAATTTAAATTAAAAAATAATAAAATAAAATAAAATAGAGCTGGGAATATTGCTCAGAGCAGAGGCAGAATTCCTCTGGGTTCAGTCCCTAATATCCAAAATAAATAAACAAATAAACAATAAAGAACTGAACAAATAAATTATAATAACACTATTCTACTCCCCAGCCAGTTTTTATAGTAGAATTTAAACCATTCCTGCCCACTGCAGATTCTATGTGTGGCACTAGTATCACTGCTATGATTGAGCCCAATTTCCTTTCAAAGCAAAAGTTGTATGGAGAGAAGAAAGTCATAAATACAGAAGAGAGTGGGCACCAAAACTTCCTCAACCTCTGCCTGCTGGCTAATTCCCAGTGTCCATCACAAATTTCTAACTATTTTTTTTTAAATTTCATCTAAAAAAACTTTGTACAGGCAAAGTTTTATAGAAAAAAGATTCATTTCAAGGGCATAAATACTGATTCTGTGTGTAACCAGACTGAATAAGGCAACTTTCACTCATGGGGAAGAAGCTGTAAGATGTCAAAGGGACTGTCATTGCAGCCAGTTCCTTAGTTCTTTCTGGCAGGATTTCTTGCCTTATCTGTCCCTCCCCTTCCTCATCACATAGTGGGGACACATGTAGACTCTTGTAAGAGGAAGGAAACAAAGGAAAAGTGAAGGAATAAGAATCCAAGAAAATCTGGGCACAAGAGGAAGACTGCCCTAGAGATGTAAGAGTGAATCACAGAAAGTGGATCAAAGAAGGGGAAGGAAGAGGAGGAAGGAAGGAGAGAAACACTAGATGAACCGTGCCTTGTTGGAATTTAAAAGATTCAGGTCTCACAGGGCCTTCAGCTCTCAGCCCCAGAATCAAAAAAGACCAGAATGTCTCCAAATATCCTTCCTCTAGGCCCCATGTGGGCAAGAACCACCATCTAAGACCCTCCCAAGGCTCTGTCCTTGACCTTGGGGAGCGGAGCGAGGCTCCCCGCAAGGAGCTGGACCCCTTCCCCTCATGCTAAGCACTCATCTCCAACATAAGCCCTCATCACAAACAGCTGAATCCAGTGCCACAGAGCCAGGAAATGGTGCCAGCCTTTCACCTCCCACACTCCCCAGAGCGAAGCAGTTTATATATGATGAAGCATAGCGTATCCATTTTCGCCCTTGCAGATGGCTGGAGATGAAATGAGGAAGTTTAGCCTTCAATTATGAACCATTTGTATTCAGACATAGTAGTGTGTGAGAGGAGCCCTGCTTTGTTGTCTGCGCTTTTATTCCTGCCCTAAATCAACTATGCGCAGAGGCATAGGTTATATTCGGGTCCTGATGAATATGGAGTCGCTGCAGCAAGAGGCTAAACCTGCGGTGCTCAAAATCAGAACCCGTTGCACCCTTCTTATGAATCTTTGTCCTTCTGAATAAAGCCAACCTTTCTTTGTTAGCTGAGCACATTTCTATAGAAGAGGAAACGGAAGTCCCGATAAACATCATTAAGCCCTGAAAGGATTAGCATAAACAGGATGCCAAGGAGGAGATTTAATATTATTTAGATGAAATTTGAATAGTGATGCAGCACTCATGCCCAACCACTTCTTCTAATAGAGCAGTAAGTTTTAAAAGCCTAATTATGCTGGAAAGAGACTTTATATGCAGGCTTCTCTGCCTGTTCATCGCTCTGCCTCTTGCCTACCTCAGATAAAATGAGGGGTGCTCTGAGACTGTCTATTTAAATTATACCTTGAGCCCTTGCTTTCTCGAAGTTGGGGTTTTAGGTGGGAAACAAAAGAGAAGAGAGTAAAACTAGACTAAAGGAACATGCATCATTCATTCTTTTAAGATGCAGGGAGAGTGTGCAGGCAAGACAAATGCTTATCAAGTGAATCTGCATTGCTCACCACCGTTATCATTTTTTTAGAAAGGATATTTGAGCTGGGCTTCTAAGGCAGATAAGAGGAGGACCTGCTGTGTAGTTTGTAGGGCCCAGTACAAAATGAAATCCTGTGATTCCTTATTCATATGTTAACAAGAATTTTAAAACAGCAACGACAGAGAATTTAGTTCTGTGTGACTACCCAGGATGCTCACTCATTAGTGATGGACACAGAGGCAAATAAAGACAGGTCACTGTTCTCGAGTCTTGCTCATAATGTAGCTGAGAGATCCAGGGTCACCTCCCATCAGCAGAGACAATGGGGATGCTCTTAAGAGGGGTGGATTTCTTCAGTTCTCCATTTTGGAGGGGTCTTCTATTCTGCTCCATTGGTCTATGTATCCATTTTTTTACTTAGAAAAACATCCTTAGTAAAAAATGTGAATGTTATCCCTTCATTGAGAACTCCTTGAAGAAGAAATTACTATTGCAAAACACTCATGCCACCGCACAGTCTTGTTCTATGAAGATAGCACCTTGCTCTCTCCAGAGCCTCTCTACCATTAGAAGGACCATCTACTTACTGTGTCCAGGTACTGTCTATTGCCAGTAACAGAAGCCCCAACTCATAGTGGATCAGTGTCAGGAAATACATGATCTCACATAGAAACAATAACGAGCCAGGAAGTAGGGTGATGCCAAGGTTCATTCGTGCATCAGCTCCTCAATTTCTTTAAAATGTGGTTCTTTTCATCTTTCCCTTCTGCCATCCTTGGCTACTACACCTGGAATTCGGTCTAATTTGAGACCATCTTTCCTTTATTAAGTTTTGGAAAGAAATTTCCCTCTGGGCTTCCAACAGAAATACAGAGGACCCACATGTATTTCCCACCTCTCCTGAAAGGTCAGTACAGGTGAGAAGGTTGTTTTAGGAATTTGAAGAATAAATAAATCCCTAGCAATCCTGTAGACATCCTATAAGCTCAAAGTCAGAACAAGCAGCTCAGTGCCTGCAGCTGGAGAACTCTAGACATGTCTAGAATAATTAACAATATTTGCTGAAATGAGAAAGAAACTTGGATGCTGAACAATACAAAGAAAACATCCCTGGGATGTGCGTGTGCATACACATCAGTGCAGACCCAAAAACAAAGCCTGCAAGACACAGGGGACAAAAGAGGAACGTGCTTGGCGACTTAAACACAAACATTCTTTATAGATTCTGATCAATATTTCTCGGCTGTTTAAAAAAATAAGAATTCTTCTCAAATAGAATAATACTAACTCACATGAGGATAAATATTTGTGAGTCACACTTAAGAATTCACCTTTGGGCCATTAGTATTATCCCATGTAGCACAGCGCTGTGATGTACACACTCCTGGGCCGACTTCCAGAATTAAAAACTTCAACAATGTAAACAAATCGAAGATGGATCTCATTTCAATAATCATGCATTTGAAATCCTGTATTCTTTCTTTTGACAATGCATGCTTTCTTCCCATGCACTTTGATGAAATTTGAAGTAGGCACTAGATGAAGGCAGATAAATGTTCTTTAGATTCTTCATGGAGAATTATCTAAGTTTGGCAAAACTTTGCATTTTTTAGACATCCCAGACTTTATGAATAAAAAAGAAAGAAATGAATGCTTTAAGTAACAATATGCATGAAAATCCTGATCTGTGGAATTCGGGTTAGGGTGTTAAGCCTTGGAATGCGAAGAAGTATTAGTAAGAAATCTGTTTTTGTGGCCACACACACACATACACACAAATAGCAGCAGTATGTAATTTCTCCTGTGATCCATGCAGCTGACATGTACAAAAACCTGAGTATTCTCTAATGGCTTGGAATTCTTCCCTGCATATCACTGCAGCTTAGAAGAATTCAGGCTGATCCCATTTACAGCAATAGTCCAGAGAGCCCTCTTCAGGCACCTCAACTTGGCTTGGGGCCCAGGTGTGAATTTGGAACACAGAGGAGCTGGTGAGACAACTGCTCGTGTTTTCCCAGGTATAGAGAGGAAGCCCAGTGGCCAACTCTAGTATCCACTGTCTCCCTTTCAGGCCAAGTGGGAGTTGTTCCCACCTTGCTTTGCAGAACTGTGTAAACCCAAGAGCCACTGGACAATGAGAGTACAGACTAAAGATTGAAAGACTTGCGTTCTGAGAAACTTGATGCCCTACAGGCATTTAAAATAGCAGGCCTGTTTTTTCACTCTGAGCAAAAGCTCCGCTCTTTGGACAAAGGCGACACCAGGGTGAGGCATGTAGAGGGTCGAAGCTTGACCCTCCTAGCCATGGCAGGATCTCCATTCTTGCAATGAGGGCTCTGCTTACCTTACTCTTCCTACTTGGGCCATTCATTGTCTTTTGCTGTCTTCATGCTCTGTTTATTTGCCAAGCAGAGGAGTCTTCATTCCTAGAGGTGAAAAGGGCACGATGTGATCATGTCTTAATGAAAGGTGCCTAGGAATCATTCTAGCTGGGGAGCATGTATACACAATAGGTGGTATAGCCAATGTCGGGCATAAGACGAGATGCATCCATCACAGGGGCCAAGGATTCTGAAAAAGGGAAGGAAAATAAGACCTGAAATCAAACTATAAGCTTATGATAACATTTTGTTGCATGAACTTGTTCCCTGTAGACTTTCCCCCCAAGGGGGGCACTGGATATGACACATATCTGGAATCCTTCCATTCACTACGAACATTAGTGTTACCTAACTTCTCATCAACCAGACTTTCTCAAAATCCCCAGGAAAGTATAAATGCCAAAGAGCAAGGAATTTTGTCTGCTCTGGCCACTAATGACTTCTAGCACAAAAAGTGTCTGCTACATATTGGGTACCTAATTACTGCTTGTTGAAAAAACGAATAAAATAGTCATGTCTACAGTGTGATAAGACCTGACACGTTACTAAGCACACTCATATAAATTTTCTCATTTAGTCTCCACAGTAGCTGTTGGAGATAGAATGTTATTCTTATTTGCATTTCCTAAGAGAGTAAGTCAGTGTTCAGCTATACCTTGAAGTAACTACAGTGGTAATTCAGAATTTGCCAGTGAGGATACAGTTCTAGCTCATTCAGTCCCATCCCAGGAGAAAGGTGGCTACTAACATATCCCTGTGGTGCCTTTCAGGTAGGTCTTTTCCGCAAATCAGGAGTGAAGTCTCGAATCCATGCCTTACGTCAAATGAACGAGAACTTTCCTGACAACGTCAGCTATGAAGACCAGTCTGCTTATGATGTGGCGGACATGGTGAAACAGTTCTTCCGGGACCTTCCTGAACCTCTTTTCACCAACAAGCTCAGTGAGACGTTCCTCCACATCTATCAGTGTAAGTGGGAATCACACAGAACAGTGTTCTCCTGTGCAACTATCCATTTTTTAAAAATCCCTATAGATTAAGTTTTAATTACAAAAGTAATTCATTAACCCATAAAGAAGCACGTAAAAGTTACAGTCCTATGCTGATCTCCAGAAGTAACCTGTGGTCACAGTTTGATATGGAAATCACGCCATTTTTTAACAGACTTGAAAATGTCATTTGACATCCAAATATTTTCTAACAGTAGATTTTTATGTATGATCTCAATCTAACTTTCAGTATATTTGTGATAGTGTGTGTGTGTGTGTGTGTGTGTGTGTTACTGGGGTTCCTAGAAACCCTTCTACCTCCAGGCTACACTCACAGACACATATTTTTTTTAATATTTTTATTTGGAAACAGGGTCTCTTAAGCCACCATGCCTGGCTACTTGAGATGAATTTAAAGTGAAAAGTGTACGTGCCGGGCGTGGTGGCCCACACTTGTGATCCCTGCGCTTGGGAGGCGGAGACAGAAGGATTGCGCAGGTTCGAAGCCAGCCGCGCTGGCTTAAGATACCCTGTTTCCAAATAAAAATATATTAAAAAAATAGGTGTCTGAGAGTGTAGCCCAGAGGTAGAAGGGTTTCCAGGAACCTCAATATCACACAAATTAAAAAAAAAATGTACATGGTAGAATTTATTTTGTATATAGGTATTTAGTAAAACTTAATTTAAAAATAAACAAAGCCAGTCACTAAGCCAAACATGAGAAGGAGGAAGGGGGAAGGAATGGAGTGGGAACTGGTTAAGGGCTAATTGGGTGATGTGTGCATGTATGCCTCCACCATCTTGCATCCCATTAAGATGTATGAATACAATGAAGTAATAAAAAATTTTAAAAAATAAAAATAAACACTTTCTTAGGGTATAGGAAATGCAAAGCCAAATGTATTTTTTTTTGGGGTGGTACTGGGGTTCCTGGAAGCCCTTTTTTGGGGGGGAGGGGAGGTAGTGGGGTTCCTGGAAGCCCTTCTACCTCCGGGCTACACTCCCAGACCTATTTTTACATTTTTATTTGGAAACAGGGTCTCCTAAACCAGCGCGCAGCTGGCTTCGAACCTGCGCGATCCTCCTGTCTCTGCCTCCCAAGCACGGGGATTACAAGCGTGCGCCATCACGCCCGCCATAACCAAATGTATTTAAAAAACTAGAAATAAAAAAGAAAATCCATTTTAATTTGGTGAAAAGCAACCAAACCAAATCAAGCCTTCAGCTTAATGCAGCTAATTTATATTTTTTAAGTGCTGTTAAATCAGTAGTTCTCAGAAAAACCACTATAATTAAAATAATCATTCAAAATAACAATTGCTGATTAAAAAACAATTCTGTTAAGGTAGTTACAAAAGAAAGAAACATGATAATCTTTTCTAAGTATTATAACATTAAGATTATGAATTATTTTCATGGCCTAAGTCTCAATTCCTTAGCAAAAATATTTGGCCTGTGACTTTCAGTTTATAGCAAAATAAACCTGAAATGGACGTTGATATGGAATTGACCCAATTTGAAGATCCCTGCAATCGAGATTTCTGTACTGGATGTTTCTAAGGAGTGAATAACATTGCAAAGTCAAAAAAGATTATAATTAGTACCACTTGTAGAAACAGAAGAAAGTGGTGACCCACTAAATAAATATTATTTTGTCAAAGTGAATAGGTTAAGCTGAATTAATGATACACGTTTCTAGAACCCAAACACAGGGTGTTGATGTGAGAGGTCAAGCTCCATTTTTCAATTAAGCCTCCCTTATGGCTTGGATATATCATGTATAAGTCTTTACTTTTAATCAGCTCTTGGGTTGAAGTTGACACTAGTGTAAGGCTAAAACTAGATTAATTCCAAGAGATAAATTGTCTTTGGCTCTTTCTGAGGCTTGACAACCAAGAAGGCAGATCAAAGCAGGGCTTTATTTTAGCTGAGCAAACATTAACTGAGTGTGGGCTTTGCAGAGCACTGCGCAGCATATGGATGTGTGAGATTCACCCTGCCCTTAAAGATCTAAGAGAGATGAGACACAGACAACTGCAGAACAATAAGGCCAGAGAAACTCCATGAAAAGGTGACAAAGACAAGCCTGAGAAGGTTGAGATGAACAATGAGAATGTGGTGGAGAAAATGATGGAATTTCAGATATTTTTGAGAGACTTGACCAGTTGTGATGCTCTCAGCTATAAAGACAATCAGAAATCTAGCAACCCATTGTTTAAGCAATGAGGACATTTTATTTTATCTTATTTATTGGTGGCAGTACATATATATCAATGATATTCTACCTCTTAACTATCCCTGCAGCCCTATTTTATATTTTTATTTTGAAACAGGGTCTAACTAAGTTGCTGAGGACCTTACTAAATTACTGAGGCTGGCTTCTAACCTACCATTCTCCTGTCTCATCCTCCCAAGTACTAGGATTAGCGGTGTACACCACCACCTCTGGATAATAAGGGCACTTTATTATCTTACATGAGAGAAATCTGGAGTTAAGCCAGCCTAGAATTTGGATAATTATGCAGCTCAGTGATGCCAAGGAAAGTCAGCCTCTCCTGGCTTTTGCCTTGAGGTCACGCTATGGTTACCACATTTTGCAATTATCACATCTTCACAAAATCACATTCAGAGGCAAGAGAGAGAAAGGGCTTCTCATTGGCATAGGTATTTTTTTCATCAGGAAGATAAATTTTGCAGTAGCTTCTGGCCTTGCTTACATCTTCTTCCCTAAACCAGTCAATAGCAACAGGAATGGGTTTGCCATTTTGGGTTTAAGCCAGCATGGTTCCTCCCCAGGTCCGAGGGAGGGGCCCATTTCCCTGGACATGTTGCCACTCACACCTGAACAGAACATGTATTTTCTTAGTAAGGAAGAAGGGGAGAATGGTTATTGTGCTTTCCCCAAAGGTGAAAGTTCATGAGAACTATTCTTTTGAGCCATGAATCTGGAAGTGGTATACAAGAGGTATTTCATAGACAAGAACAGAGGGTCAGGATGCTGGCCCACTAATTGAGTTCTGGATTACATATCATGACTTCCAGCATAGAGACTGGAGACCATTAGACTCGCCAAAGTTCACAGAGTACCTACTAGGAGAAAAAGGAATATTCCCTTCCCGGCTTTCCAGAGAAGTTCTATTTTCAGCTGTGTTACTTCTTGGGCTTTCATCAAATGATTAACTTAAATGGAGTGTGTGTGGGCCTGGGGGACACAGTTGTGAAGATATTTAATCCTACCACTCAAGGGAGAGAAGAGGGGGAAGGTTCAAAGACACCCTACAGTCTTATGAAGGCTTGATGACCAAGAAAATGTACAAAGGGAGAGGAGAACAGAGCCAATTTGGGTGTTCAGAACAGAGAGGAGTTTGAATATGAAGGACTAGTAGTCACTCATATGGCCATAAATTCTTGACACTTAGAAAGAAAATCTAGAATAGTCTTCTGAGTGCCAACAAAGAAGCAGGAGCCACAGTAGTGTCATGTATAACAGAAAGGTCAAAGAGGGTAAAGTCCAAAGTAAATGTTGGATTAATAGTTGACCTTCTCAAGCCTTTTTAATAGAAAATAATAGATGTAAAATATTTTCTAAGACATAAAGGAACAAGTGAGTAGAAAGGAAATTGAGAAAACATGTGGAGATGAGAGGTGACTCTTTAAAAATAATGGCATGGGAACAATGTTGGCATGGAAGAAAAGTTCAACCAATTAAAGTTAAACAATATACACACAATAGACATCTCCCTATAGGAACATATTTAAAGGCAGCTCAGTGGGTTTGGCTGAACTTTTAACCCCATTCCCAAGCTTAAAATTTTAAGTAGTATCTGTTCCATCAAAGCAAGAAAAGAGAAAATGGTTTTGCTATCAATTGAACAAAACGGTTCTTCTCTAACAAAACCCAGGTACATCTCATGCCAGTACTTCATGGACATGGTGGGGCAGGGATGAGTTTCAGAATGCTGCATTCAAGATCATACTTTTCCAGAAATTTGGATTTGCTGGCTGGCTGGGGCCCAGAACAAGGCCATCCCAGAGATGCAAGGTCCTTGTGAAGGATGCTGGACAGGTGCAGGAGAGCCCACATAGATAGCCCACAGGACCATAAATATTTTGGCTATCCAGGACTGAGGCAGAAGGCCACTCTGTTAACCCCTCTGCACCAATTGTTTTTTTAGCATGCGCCCCATGTTAGTAAACATGGTGTTTATTGCTGATAGTAAATATACAACAGTGTGTATATTTGTTTCTTTTAATAATTTAAATATGCTCTGATACACTGTGGTATAGAGTACACATTGTAAAGCACACTCAGTATTTTTAACGAATGAGAGAAAACATAATCACGTTTGAAAGTTCTAATATTTTCTTCCCACACCTGAAAGGGTTATCACAAGTCCACTCCTCACCCCTTGAGAATACAGACTTCCTATGGTAGAGACCTCTGCTCAGAATGTGGCCCTTTAAGAAAAGCAACAAAGTGAACTGAAGTGACTGTCAGGGAATCACACCCAAATGATCATTAAACAAACACAGCCAGGGGGCAGCAGAATGCAGCACTAACACTCATTTGCTGTGATCTCCCCATTTTGATTCACTTGGTAATGATGGGCCAAGACATTTTTAAGCCTGTATAACCAATGCCCACTGCCAGTACTACAAGGACCACCCTCAAGGAGAACAGTGCTGAGAATATCCCTTATATATTCCTTACAGCCTTGAGAGCCTGGTTTCTCCTCCTCAAACAGCCCCGGTTTCCATAACCCACCAGGTGACAGGTGACACTGAGTGTCTCCTCAAAGTCACTTGAGTCTGTCTTCACACAAGCCCTGGTGACTTAGAGGCACAAGGAAGATTGGTCAGGTTTACCATGGAGATGCTGTCCTTCTAAGAGTCCCCAGAGAGCCGCGAGCTCGACCCCACCACCTATGTTTAACTGTACCGTGCTGGCATTATGGCCTGGCTGCTTCTCAAAAAGTGAGGAAAAGCCAGGCTGCTGGCCTCTTACCCAGTGGTTTTCAAATCATGTCCTTAAGAGTCCTGGGCACCCTAAGAGGTACTTCCCAACTGTCTGGAGAGGAGGGTGGGTAAGAGAAAAACCAGGCTGGCAGAGTCCCAGTCCATTGCCAACTTCAACCAGAATAAAAAAATGGACTGAAAGCAGATGAGCAAGCTGATTGCTCTGAGCATGAAAAGCCAGGCGGCAGCACTGCTTTCTAAGCATGGCTGGGCCATTCAGACTACAGGTTCTGGGGCCCGCTGTTGGGGCTCAAATTCCAACTCTGCCTCTCACTAGCTGGGAGGCCTAAGCAATTGCAAATTTCTGTGTGCCACTGGCTGGGCTATTTTTTGTTGTTGATGTTCCCGGGTGTCTCCCCGTCAGGAAGCAGAGCTCGAGAACTCTCTCCCACCAGCTCTTCCTGCAGCTCTCCCCCTAATGATCTGGTGCTCGCTTCTCCTCAGATGTCCCCAAAGAGCAGCGACTACAGGCCGTGCAGGCTGCCATCCTGCTGCTGGCTGACGAAAACAGGGAGGCCCTGCAGACGCTCCTGTGCTTCCTAAACGATGTGGTCAACCTGGTGGAAGAGAACCAGATGACGCCCATGAACCTGGCCGTGTGTCTGGCCCCTTCCCTGTTTCACCTTAATTTGTTGAAGAAAGAAAGCTCTCCGAGGTGAGTTTTCCTCCACAACAGCAGTAATCCCAAGCCAGGTCTCTCCTACCTCTCATTAAAATAATAAACAAACAAACAAATAAAGTAGGTGAAACTGTTATGCTAGATTTCAGCTCAAGAACTTGTCCAGTCTTACTTGACCATCCAAAGGTATTCATTCATGGGACTCAGGTTCATAGTGAAACAGACTCCCTCTAACACTGAAAATCTCCTGATAACTTATTTTTCTGCACCTTGCATTTCTTCATGGTGAGAGTAAAGGCTATAGGGCTCCCTCTCCCTGGCAGACAACCAGGAAGTAGAGACCTGGCTGAGATGGACAGGTGCTTTGGCCGTCTAAATCTGCATATGTGTATTTCCTTTCTTTTTGCTGCCTCTTCTCTTATAAAAGCTCCTCTGGCCCCTGAGTTATCCACAGATGGAGATTTGAAACCAGAAAGTTTCCTCTATTTTCTTTCAAAGTTGGCTTTGAGTAAAATCTCTTTTGCTGCCACTATGATTCTCAATATTTGTGGAACAGACAAGCAGTAAAGCTGTGTTCCACTTGGTCACAGAGCCACCCAGTAACAACGGAATTATCAAAGTAACACTGAAGAACACCAGTTGTGATCCAGAAAGCCTGAAAAGGTTTGTTTTGCTTTTGTGTGAGTGGAAAGGAGGAAAAAGAAGTACACAAAGTAGTATTTTATGATCTTCCACTTTGAAAGGCTATATTTAAAACCAAAGTACAGGAAAGGGTGGTTAAGTGATATTAAACTTCAGAAAAAGACTAATTTTGTCACCCCCTCACCCCCACCCCAGCACCATTCTTCCTGCCCTTGTATTTTTCCAAGGTTTCTAGTTGTCAACTGTCAGGCTGTTTGCCTATTTCATAATATCTAAGATGCGTGATCATTGTTTTCATTTGAAATGAGAAAGCTTGGGCTCTGGATATCATCTGGGGATGAACAGGAAACAAAAGGACTGGTCTCAGTATTGTGAAAAGTTCTTTGGTTTGGGCTCTGCTCAGCACACTCACGTTCAATTACAGAGTCATCCAGAAGAAATACGCCACTGGGAAGCCAGATCAAAAGGACCTCAACGAGAACCTGGCCGCCGCTCAGGGCCTTGCCCACATGATCATGGAATGCAACAGACTCTTTGAGGTGAGCAGAAGGCTCTACCAGCCTTCCTTATAGCTCTTGAAACTAGATAAGAAGCGTGGAGTGGTTGCCACGTTTATGGTTTATAGCTGTTTGTTCCTCTATAGCTCTGGTCTTTGCCTCCGAGAAGCGTGAGGCGCTCTAATGATACAATCAAGGCTTTGATAGTTGAAGACACTAGCAGTTGCTGCAGTGATGGTTTTTATACAAATAGTTGTATCACCTTCCTGTGTCAGGTTCAAGGCCAGGCAGCCAATTATGTTCTAGTTGATTCCACCTGGGGACTTGATTAGGCGCCATAGCTATGTGTATGTATGTGCGCATGTAATGTTGAATAATGCTTGTTACTAAGAATCAGTGACAGTTATGAATATAGACACAGACATGTTAGGAGAAGTGAACAGCCTTCTGACATAGTTTCTATGGTAAAACTGTCATTTGTCAATGAGAAAAGTATGGATAAAAAATGTCAAGTTATTTCTAAGTTATATATATATATATATTACATAGAATACATATGTATTTATGTGTGTATATATATTTTGATGGTACTGGGGATTGAACTATGTGTTCTACCTCTGATAATACTCCCAGTCCTATTTTATTTTATTTATTTTTTTTTATTTTGAAACAGGGTCTCACTAAGGTGCTAAGTACCTCACTAAGTTACTGAGGCTGGCTGCAACCCTGAAATCCTCCCATCTCAGCCCCCCAAATACTGAAATTATAAGCATGTATCACCACACCCGGCTCTAAGTCATATTTGATGTTTTAAGTCCATGTGCATTAAGTCTGTTCATACCGCATGTAGTTGTCCAAGTCTACATTTTGCCAAACTGAATAAAAATAAAAGGAAATGGAAAGAATGGATATGAAGTCCCTTCAGTATTTTGGATGATAAATACAGTCTCAGAAACATATTTGTATTTCCTAACTTTAGGGAGACCTCTCTTGGCCTTGGCAGTTGTCTTAGAAAAGCATCTCCAGTCCTGTGGCCCTCCACCTGTTTCTCACACTTTGATTGTTGGTGAAGTGACTTTGCCTTCCCTAACCATTAAACTCAGAATTTCCTCTGTCTCGGTGTGTTGCTCTTGTGCACCCATTGGTTCAGGTCCCACAGGAGATGGTGGTCCAGTCTCATAACTCGTATGCAGAGGCTGAGATCCACGTGCCCACCCTGGAAGACTTGGGGACGCAGCTGGAGGAGAGCGGGGCGACTTTCCACACTTACCTGGAGCATCTCGTCCAGGGCCTCCAGAAAGAAGCCAAGGAGAAGTTCAAAGGATGGGTCACGTGCTCCGGCCCCGACAGCACAGATCTCGCTTTCAAAAAGGTAATCTCCAGGAGCCACCTCTAACAACTAGGGATTTGTTCTTGCTTCCCAATGGCTGCTTGTCCACAGCATTTGGCAATCACATGAACAGTTAAATGAATGTACTATTCAAAAGGCCTGCCTAGAGACTGCTGAGCAGCCCCTGTTGCAGTCTAGACAGTGAGGCCTGACTTCTGATCCCAATCCTATCTCTGCCCCTGAGCTGTATGATGTTGGGCAAATTTATACGTTTTCTCATTTGCAAAAGTGGGTGTTCTAAGAGCACCGTGGTCAGAAGAGGGCTGTTTAAAAATCAAATGTACAAGCTGTGTGTGTTGGTGATTATTCTTTTGACTACCATTATTATTCTTCTCGTAAGCTTAAGGATTAAAATGTTTACATTTTAAGCCAAAGGTATAAAGCATTACTTTCAATTTACGTAATCAGCGATGGTTTTTGAAGACAGGGCAGAAAGCACCTTTTGAAGGTAGAAGTAGGGCAGGATTTTGTGGAACCTGGATGAGACCTCTTCAGCTTCTGTTGGTTTCTTTCCCAAGGTGGGGGATGGGAACCCCCTGAAGCTATGGAAGGCATCTGTGGAGGTGGAGGCGCCCCCCTCAGTGGTGCTGAATCGTGTGCTGAGAGAGCGCCACCTGTGGGACGAGGACTTTGTGCAGTGGAAGGTCGTGGAAACTCTGGACAGGCAAACAGAAATCTACCAGTACGTGTTGAACAGCATGGCCCCTCATCCTTCCAGAGACTTCGTGGTTCTCAGGTGAGCCTGAACCTGGGGTTTGTGATGTCCTGTCCCCACAGCAGGAGGAGAGCTGCAGATTTAAGTGCTTTTGGAGTTCTACCACCTAAATCCAGCCTCCACCGGGAGCACTAAGCCGGCTCTCATTTCCCTCAGTGAAACCTGACTTGGCCGTATTTATGCCTGACTTCCTGCTTCTTCACCCAATTTACAGCTCTACCCGGGCTCCCTTATGGCCCCTCTCCTTGGGAGCACACAGTTTATTAGGCTATAAATATCATTCATTTCCTCGGAATAGAAGCCCCAGAATAGCTGCTGTTTGTCCAGTTGCACTTACTACCAACTTATGCAAATCAAATCTGACGAACTTTTCTCCTGATTTCATCTTTCTCCTCCCAGAAAAGCAAGTTTTCATTTTGTGAAACTCTAAGACAGGAGTATGCATAATTTCAAAACCCTTCTGTATAACTTCAAATGTTCGTGGCTAATTAATTACCATTCATGCAAACCTCAGTGCAGCCCTGCAGGTCCAAGAATGCTGAGACCCAATACATACAATCAGATTTTGGGGGCCTGGCAAGGGGTTGAGTTCCAGATCCCAGTTTTCTGGGCTTGTGATGAGAGGCTCAAGCAACAGTAGGAAGTTTGCACAGTAGAAATGCAGTATTTCATTAGAAAAAGGAAGCATAGACTGAGGATATTAAAGAACTGGAATAAAGTGTAATTACATCAATATATCCTTTTTATTAAAAACCTAAACAAACCCAACCTCTTCTCACAGATCAGCAGTATAAAAGGAATCACTAGTGCAATCCCCAAATGTACATTTAAAATAGTTTCTTTATGAAACTGGTTTTGCTGACAAAGTAACAGTCACTTTTCACATATACTCTTTATGGCTTTGGTGTTAGTCCTTGAGACCTTGATCTTTAAGGTTCCATTTCCCTAGATATATGTGTGTACCCCAGGAACCTGGGAATCCTGGTGGAGAGTGTGGGCAGCTCTAAGGGTTGCTTATTATCACAGTTATTGGGACATTTGTCATTTCATGGAGTCAAATGCCATAACTTCATTCTCACAAGCAGAAAACCAAGTAGTGGTCCAAAGGGCAGCCACAGGAATGGAGCCTCGCTTTGGAGTGCCTCTTGGAGTCCCTACAGGGAACTGCCCCCATCCCACCCACACAGCGGCCCGGCCAGCCTGCTGTTTCTCTGCGTATGATTCCATCGCCCCTCATGCTAGGCTCTGTTGCAAGCTCTGGGGCTGCCCCAGTGGACACCACAGACCATGATCCTTGGGGTTTTTATTTTATTGAAGAGTCAGTAAATAAAAAAAATAAAAGGGATAGGCTTACTTATCCTAGAGGGGCTAAATAGGAAGGGTAGAATTTTAAATATTGTGGTCAGGGTAGTCTTACTGAATTAACACATAGTAGAAGACCTGAAGAAGAAAGTAGGTGGTCTATGCAGCGCTGTGGAAAACCTGGCACTTAGGAGGATGAACTAACCAGGCACGACACTGGGCTCCTGCCAACAGGAACCCCTGGTGTTTATGATCCAAGAAGGTGAGAAGTGTCAAGTGTGACGAGAAAGTGATGGGCTTAAGGTGCATCCTGACTCCAGAGCTTCTCTTCTGGGGCTAGCACCCACAAAGCTGCCATCTTTCAGGATTACCATGTTGATTTATTTATTTATTTATTTATTTATTTATTTATTTATTTATTTTTGGTGGTACTGGGGTTCCTGGAAGCCCTTCTACCTCCGGGCTACGCTCCCACACCTATTTTATACTTTTTTAAAATTTGGAAACAGGGTCTCTTAAGCCAGAGCAGCTGGCTTCGAACCTGTGCAATCCTCCTGTCTCCGGCTCCCAAGCGCGGGGATTACAAGCCTGCGCCACCACGCCCGGCGACCTCTCACTTTAGACCTGTCTCTGGCTGCTCTGGAGCTTCCGATGAGAGTGAAGATTTTCCCTTTCTAACCTCCCACCAAGCTGTATGACTGTCAGTCTTCATTATTTACCCCATTGCCAGGCAGAACAAGAAAGCACTCAGAGACAAGGGGAAGTCACTGAGCATTTGTGCCAGGTGTGGCTATTCCTAAATTCTTATCAAATATCTTAGTTCACTGGGACTGGGTAACATATGAAGAATAGAGCTTTATGTCGCTATGGTCCTGAAGGCCAGGAAGCCCGAGAACACCACACTGCCAGCTGCTCGGCATCTGATGAGGGCCTTCCAGCTAGATTGTGGCACGCAGAGGATATCACACAGGACATGGAGCGAGCCTGCCGGTGAGAGCTTGCTTTTGTGACAAAGCCCATCCCTCAATCGCTCATTAATTTGTTAATCAGGGAATCCATAAGTGGATTCATCTGTTCATAAGGGTGGAGTCCGCATGACCTGGTCATCTCCCAGGGGTCCCACCTCCAAACACTGCTCCCCTGGGGATGGAGTCCCCAGCATGTGAAATCTGGGGACACACTCAACCTATAGCATCAGGCACATAAACTGGCTCCTCTTCCTGGTGCAGTGGGATGGGGCGGTTACAGATGAGACCACTGAGCCAGGGGATGGGATTTGTGCACTAAATACTGGGGACTGTAGTGCAGTCTCTTTTCACATTTCCATGTTGTAGAACAGGAGAGTAGAGGTAGTAACCCAGATGCCCTCATGGTTCCTGACTCCATCGATGGCCTTTTTCTAAGAGGTAGCCCTTCTGTACTTGAACAGCCCCATGAGGGGGTCACAGTGCCTCCCAAGAGAGCCCATCCCATCGCTGGATAATACACACCCTTAGGCAGCTTCTCCATGCTGAGCTGAAAAGTACCTTCTTCTATCTCCTAGAGTTAAATCAACGATATTTACTTTTTCTCACACTTCTCACACTCAAGAGCCACTCAGGTGCCTGAAAACAATTAGCAGCCCACAAAGGTTTAGTTTTCTTTGATTTGGACATGAGCAGGTTGTTTATTTGTCAGGACTTGAGTCACCGCCTCCAGGACACCTCCCTATAGGCCTCTTCCATCTCCTCTGTCCCTTCTGATCCCAGAGCTTTCTGCATAGTCAGGTCACTCCATTTACTACATTGTTTTTAAAGTTCTCTCAGAGTTGTCAGTTTCTCCTGTGGCGCTGGGTATGTCTTTGTATCCCTGGTGGCTTTTTGGTCTAACACATGAATGCTCAACAGATGGGCAGCAGAACTGAGTGAGCCCCAATTCTTACACTCTAAAGTCACCTCTTCAATAATGGGCAGTAACGGGGCATGGTGGCGCACGCTTGTAATCCCAGCATTTGGGAGGCTGAAGCAGGAGGATCGCAGTTCGCAGACAGCCTCAGCTACTATTTAATGAGGCCCTTTGCAACTCAATGTGACCCTGTTTCAAAATAAAGAATAAAAAAATAGGGCTGGGAGTGTAACTCAGAGGTAGAATGCCCCTGGGCTTCACCCCCAGTACTGCAAAACAAACAAACAAACAAATAAATCTAATGGCCAGTAGCTTCCAATCAGACCAAAACAGGGCCTTTATTTGAGGTTCCAAATGCAGGTCTGAAAGGCACACAGCCATTTCTGGCCTCTGAATCTGAGCGCTGAGGTCCTTGCTTTGAACTGCACTGTATAAACTTTACACAAGCTTATGGAAACCATTAGCTTAATCCAAATAACTAGCATTGGAATTTGAGCTCAGGTTTTTGGCAGGAAAATATAAGCATAAACCTTAGCTTTGTGTTCAGGTTTGTCTTTCTGCCTTAGCCATAACTCTGACGTGTGTCTCATTTTGCTCCAGGACCTGGAAGACTGACTTGCCCAAAGGAATGTGCACCCTGGTATCCCTCTCTGTGGAGCATGAAGAAGCCCAGCTCATGGGCGGAGTGCGGGCTGTGGTGATGGATTCTCAGTACTTAATAGAACCGTGTGGCTCTGGCAAGTCCCGGCTGACCCACATCTGCAGGATAGACCTGAAGTAAGTGGTAGCTCTGAGTGTGATGGGCTCGGGAGTCTGGGTGCGCGTGGCATCTTCCCAAGGTCCTGCTCAGCACCCCGTTGCTTACTTCCCTACTCTTTTCCCCTCACTGCCATCAGTAAGCTTCCATAGTTGATTACAAATCCCTCCTTTCTCTCTTCCTTTCCTCAAATTCTTACATTTTTCTTTCAGCTCTTTGTTCTTCTTTATTTTCTTTTTTTTTTTTTCTTTTTTTTTTTGTGGTATTGGGGATGGAACCCAGGGGCATTCTACCTCCGAGCAATGCCTCCAGCCCTATTTTTTATTTTTTATTTTGACACAGAGTCTCACTGAGTTGCAGAGGGCCTCACTAAGTAGCTGAGGCTGGCTTCGAACCTGTGTAATCCTCTTGTCTCAGCCTCCCAAATATTAGGATTATAAGCGTGCGCCACCACGCCCGGCTTTTTTTTTTTTTTTTTTTTTTTTTTTGGTACTGGGGACCAAATCCAGAGGCATTCTACCTCTAAACTATACCCCCAACCCCTCACATTTTTTTAAAATTTGAAACAGTCTTGCTAAGTTGCTGAGCATCTCACTAAGTTATTAAAGCTGGCTTCCAACCTGCGATCCATCTGTCTTGGCCTCCCATCTCAGCTTCCCAAGTATTGGGATTATAGATGCCATCACACCTGGCTTATTTATTTATTTTATTGATAAGCAAAAGTTTATATATATATATATATATATATATGTATATATATATATATATATATATATATATGTATATATATATATACATACATACATATATATGTATATATACATATAGAGTATAACATGATATTTTGATGTATGCATACATTTTAGAATCTCCAAATCAAGCTATAAACATCTTCATTACCCCCACATACTTACTTTTTATAGTGAGAACACTTAAACTCTACTCATGAATGTAATACACTGATACTAATAATAATCAGCGTGTGATACAGTAAATATTTGAACTTATTACTCCTATCTGACTGAAAGTTTGGACCCTTTAATCAACATCCATCTCCTGATCCTCTCTTGACCTCCACCCCCTGGTAACCACCTTCTGCCCTCTATGTTCATGAGTTCCACATTTTTTAAATTCTACACACAAGTTAGAACATGCAGAACATTCTGGTCCTGGCTTATGTCATTTAACATAAGATCCCCTGAGTTCATCGTGTTGTCGCAGTTATAGTTGGCAGGATTTGCTTTTTGTAAGACTAAGGTGGTATTCCATTGTATGCATATACCATGTTTTCTTTAACCATTCATTCACCAATGGACACTTGGGTTTATTTCACATCTTACTGTTCCCTCCAGTTGCTTGTTTGAGCAGAAACTAACTTAAAGCAACCCCTTCAAGGCAGCCATCATGCTAAACTGAGTTATTGGTCTAGATAGATATAAATTGAGTTTTCTCAGCAAATTGTAGATTTATCATGAATTTTCTATTTCACCCCAAGGAGTTCATTTTAAAGCAGCTGACAGAATGAGAGCCTCTGATCCTGGGGGCAGCAGACCCAAGGTTCACAAGCATACTGGTGACCAGAGCCCAAGGACAGCCTTGGCCACCCTGACAAATTACTGTGATTTGGAAAATTTTTTCCCATTTCCTGTCTGGTTTCTTTTCCTACAGAGGTCACTCCCCAGAATGGTACAGCAAAGGCTTTGGACATCTTTGTGCTGCAGAAGTTGCCAGGATTAGAAACTCTTTTCAGCCCCTCATTGCTGAGGGTCCAGAAACTAAGATCTGAGTTTTCCCCAGTATGACATCAAACTCAGGGAATGGGAAGCTGAATCAAATGGCTGTGGTGGAGAGAGTGTGCGTGAGAACGCCAGAGAGAGAGGCACTGATGGACATGGTTCATGTTTAAATGGAAACAGAGAAGTTGGAATGTTGAAGATGCATGAGTTTTCTGAGAACTTTTCCAGCCTTCCTGGAGATGGCTACATCCCTACTAATATAATATTTTTTAAAATCAGAACATTTATCTGTGCTACTTAAAGTTAAGTGGATTATTCCTTTTGCAATGCCTAATTTGCTATTTAAAGGCTTCTAAGAAGCATATACTTAACTGTAAATAAATGTATGTATAGCATATGTACATATGTGTGTATATCTCTATCTTTACTGTATATATGTAAAATACTGATTTTATATATAATTGAGTGTCGGACTCAGTGAGCCCCTTTCTCACACAGCTCTTCCCAAGTCACTGTGGGCCTCATCCCCCCACTGTCCCTCAGGCTGAGCAGAGCCTGCTACTAACACTGACATGTGAAAATGCCTAGCTTGATGTCTAACCAAAGACTAGCCAACCAAAGGAAAATAGCATTTAAAGGTTCTTATAGACTTGGACAAATTGTTTCTGTTGTTCAGAAACTGAGAGTGGGGCTTTGGACCAAGCATGAGAAAGACTATTTACTCTTCTTTAAATCAAAGCAGCAGGTGAGAAGTTATTGCCAACTTGAAGGCTAGATTTTGAGTTGCCCTGGTTCCCTGTCAGGTACAATTTCAGTAAAATGTCAAATGGACCACTGGAGCCAACACCAGTGACTCGGAACAAAACTAATACCCTCCCGGGGACGGCCGAATGTCACGGGCTACTCCTGTTCAACCAAAGTGAGCCCCTGTGTGTGTCGTCTAAAGCTTTCTCTCCTAGATACTTTTCATAATGTTATTAAATATTCTTCTATTCGACCAGTGGCCTATGTGGTCATAGTTAATCAGCATTTTCTTTCTGTTGCACTGAATTTGACTCTGGACACCAGACAGAGGGGGATGATGGCCACTCAAGAGTCCTGGACCATCAGAACTGCAGGGAATTCATATTTTTGCTATATACAATGCTCTTAAAATATAAATCATTAAAATCTTGCAATCTGAAAGACAGGGTTTTTAACTAACATTAAGACCAAAACTATATTTTTAATTACTTTTAGAAAATATAAAGATCTATTAATTCCATATGTCTTCATTAGCCAGCTCAAGCTACCTATATGTTTGACCCCATCTTATTTATTATTATATAGACTAAGCAAATTAACTTTCCTTAACCAATTGTGAATGGATTTAAGTTGGATGTTTTTATTATTGTAGAAACTACACAGAAAGATAACTTATTGAGTTTGGTTTTAAGGAGAGAGATTTTCTTTGGTTATCCATGACAGAGGCTGATATTGTGGTTGAGCAACTGATGTTGGAGAAAAAAGAAAAGCAAATGACTATTTTCAGGGTTTTTTAATTATATGCATTTATGTAATGTTGAGCTTATCAGTGATGTGCAATTGTTTCATTGAGAGGAATAAAATGTTATCGATGAGTTTTGTATGGTGCAGAAAATCATGCTAGAACTGTTTCATTCCCACGTCTACCTAAGAAGGTGGCAGCAAGTCTACAATTTACCATATGGGAGCCATTCTCTGTGAGCAAGTCAAATTCACTTCTGCCATAACATCTTAAAAGGAATTGTATATTCTGGATTATTTCTTATGCACGAACAAGATCATGGATGAACTTTAATCTAGCTGAACACTGGTCCTGCTCCAGAAATGGCACTCTATCTGCTTGCAAGATAGAATAGGCACACGAGATGAATGGCAAGGCACCACACAGAGGAGTCTACTCCAACCTTAGCACGCACAGGAATTGCCTGGGGATCTTATTCAAATGTACACGCTGAGTCAGGCAGTGGGTGCAGCACTGTCATTATGCATTTCTAATGAGCCTCAGGGGTGCCCATGCTTTTAGTCCCAGGGACACACTTTGAGAGACAAGAACCTAGAAGATATTTAGAACAATAAAAACAAATATGATTGTATTTCTGACTTCCCCATCTTCCCATTAGCTGACTTTTTAGTTTTTATGCACATACTAATCACATCACACCTGTGTAACAACATAGTAGGTCTTTAAAATAAAGGAAAAGGGGTGGGGGAGAAAACAGATGCATCAAGCTTGTTTGTCAAATACTACAGTATTTTATTCATTGTTATCTTGCCAATGGAAATAAAATATGCTATTACCTTTAATATATTTATACCTCATGTATATTTTTACCTCAATTGTTGGTATCAATCATCAATTGTAAATAAATAATTGCCAAGGCAAATAAATTTATATACATTAAATATTTCCTATTTTCAATAAAATACATGTTGATTTTCATGCTTCATTCTAAAAGTGGAAAACCTACTTGATGAGGAAGATTTCTCTCAAAGAAACTGTGCCATGAGCTTAGCTCTAGGCACTGTCTGTGCTTAATATTGGCTCCAAAATACCAAGGATGTTGTTATCAGCAGGCATTCACTAACAGGTTAGGTAAGGGTTATTTTTTATGCATTTCATTTTTATAGCTGGAAGTCACAAAACATATTTTTGTTGTTTTTATCAAATATTAGGGAACTCTAGCTACATTTTATTTTTGTTGAGTGGACAAGAAATGGAGACTTGATAAATGACTGGCACTGTACCACTAGATCATGAAAAGGAGCCACAAATGACTCTGAACCTCTCTCCTCCTGTCCTGTGCTTGTTCTCTGTAGGTTCTACTTCTAAAATACAACCAACATGGCCCTTAGCCACCCAGCAGGCACCCCAAACATTTTAAACTACAGGTTTCAAAAGCTGCACCAACCCCAAAGACAATTTGGCCCCATAAAAATTATCCCAATCTTGCTCTTTTCTTATCTCCTACATGTCTCCTTGTGTTACTTTAAAGTTTCTCTTTCATAAGCAAGGGAGTCCCTGTTCCTCTTCTACACCATCCTTCTAACAACCAAAGATACAAATGTTTTCCTCAGAGCATGGATTATCTGAATTCAGACTTGATGATGAAGAGTCTCTGTGAAGTCCTTAGGAATTAAACGATTCTACTGCTGTCTTTTGATATTTGGTCACAGAGAAAAACAGTCAGATGATTTCTCAGGATGGTATCGTAAAGGGATAAATAGACCCCAGCTAAGTGGAGTATCACAGGCCCAATCGATGCCTGTTGTCTGCACAGGAACAAAGAAATAAATACTGGATGTGGCATTATAATGTTGCAAAGCCACAAAGTTTGAACAACTAATAATGTGTAAACAGTGACATTTTTTAGGCAGAACACCTTCTTTGTAGAATTTTCTTTAAAATGGTGTGTGCTTCTATTTTAATTATCCCACTCATCAGGCCACCTCAGTGATTGCTGGCTCACATTCTCCTCATGCACAGCTGAGCTTGAAGCCAGATTGCTAGCATGAGACATTTATTCAATTTATTCATCAGGGCACACTCACTCAACACTGAATAGGAGTGGGACACTGGCAGGCAGGGGCACTGATACAAAGGAGACCATGTGAAGTAGAAATAGTAGTACAGTCAATTCTCATTGCTCGAAGTAGTTCTGTTCTATAAAGTCTCTGCAATACTGAATTCATGAATACTAAACCATTGCTTCTAAGGGAAAGTCAGAGTGGGGTCTGAGAGCCTCTGGTCACAATGCCTTTGTCAACCTATCAATATATAATCTTGTTCTATTGTGTTTTTCTATAAAGGCAATGTTTGTAATGATATATAATTACATATGTAATTATATACTATATATCTTACAAGTATAATTACATATAATATATACATTATAATTATACATAATTGTATGTTATACATAATTACATATGCATAATTAATATATAATATTTTTTTAGTAATACTGGGGATTGAGCCTAGGAGAATCCTATCCTTCATCTACCCAGCCCAATTTTTTTTTTTTCAGTACTAAGGATGGAACCCAGGGGAATTATTTGACCTCTGAGCTACACCCCCAGACCTATTTTTTATTCTTTATTTTGAAATAGGGCCTCACTGAGTTGCAAAGGGCCTCACTAAGAAGCTGAGGCTGTCCGCAAATCATGATCCTCCTGTCTCGGCCTCCCATATGCTGGTATTACAACCAATTTTTATTTTAAATTTTAAAACAGGGTTTCACTAAGTTGCCAAGGCTGACTTCAAATCTGGGGTTTTCCTGTCTCAGCCTCCCAAGTACTGGAATTCCAGGCATGTGCCACTTCACCCAGCTTGTAAATACTTATTCAAATAAAGGAAAAGCAGGTTTCAGATTGGCAGCAGGGAGGGAGCCAAGCTAATAAGAATGGTCAGTGAGCTCTACTCATGTAGAGCCCACAATGGCAGAAATGCTCACAGCCAATTACACACACAGGATTGGGAAGTTCATTCCCTATCAACTTGACTGGGCCACAGGGTGTCCAGACCAAGTACTCTTTTCAGGTGTGTCTTTGATGGGGATTTTGGATGAGATTATCATTTGAATCCTTGGTGTCAGTAAGGCACTGCCCTCCCCAAAGCAGTTGGGCATCATTCAGGCTGTCAAAAGCCAGAACAGGACAGTGGAGGAGGAAGAAATGTGCCCATTTCCCCTCATATCACCTCCTGCCCTGGAACTGGGGTTTGCATCAGCAGCTCCCTTCTGGCTTTGAGGCTTCAACTAAGTCACACATCAGCTCTCCTGGGTCTCCAGCTTGCCGATCACAACTCATAGGATTTCTCAGCCCCCATAATTTTATGAGCTAATTATCTTACTACATATCCAAGTCAACATATCATATATAATAATTTGTAAAATTTACCTTATGTAATTATTAATTTTATGGTTATATATCGAATATCCCCTGAAGAGCACATGTTAATGTTCAGACTTAATGTAATTAAGTCCTCCGGATAGCAATGTCATCTATCCACTGTCCACTGTAATGGATTTACTGGGTGGTCACATAGGCAGGTGGGGCTTGGCTGGAGAAGGTGCATCCCTGAGGGTGTGGCCTTAGGAGCTGTGCTTGTGCCTTTGAATCCCCTCGCTTGCTTGCTCTCTCTTTGCTCCTGGCCTCTATGATGTGAGAGCAGAGCCCTTGCTTTCCCGCTTTCTGTTTTCTGCCATCATGCCCTGAGCTCTACAGATCCAGGCCTCACATGGACTGAACCCCCAAATACCTAAAAACTGTGAGCAAATAAATCTTTCTTCCTCTAAGTTGTGTGGTCGGGCTTTTTGGATTACAGTAGTGAGAATGTTGACTGAGACATTAATGAGTACACATTAGTAGTTTTGTATTTAGTAATATATAAAGTATACAAAATTATTTTATGTATATATAATATACATAAATTATATAATATATTCACACCTATATATACCTATATAGGTATGTATACTCTATTGGTTCTGATCCTCTGGAGAACCTGAACTCGAGATCTGAAACTCCAGAAAGCAGCCAGAGTTCCTGGCTAGAGGCGTCTTCCTGAATACAAGCTTCTTAGTCGAGTGATCGCAACCTGCTATTGTCCATGACTTGGCTTTGACTTTCTCCCTACCTTTTTAGTCATCAGTATCCTATGTATTCCTTAAAATCCTATTTATTGGACTGCCCCTGACTGCCCCTCTCAAATTCACCCATTTCTTTACATAGTTCTTTTATTGCCTGAATCACATGGGTTGAAATTGTAATCAATTTGCTGAGTGCATATCCCTTGTGAAGCAAAAGAATCACCGCCACCCAGACAATGACTGCTTTGAAAACTGCTTGCTGATAGAGGACAGTTACATCTTCCCTGCTAGACGGAAAGTGGAGCTAGCAGCTATGCCTGGATGTTAGAATGCCACGTTTTGCAGACCACAACACTTCATTTTTTTATGCCTAAATGATAATAGAACAAGCCCCTGATTGTTTTGATTTCCTTTCTCTCAAAGGCCCTCCAATACTCAGCTAAGGGGTCCCCAGGCACAAAATCTCCCATTGCTCAGGGTTGATGTCTTTTTTTTTTTTCTTTTGTGGTACTAGGAGTTGAACCCAGAGGCATTCTACCTCCAAGCTGCACCCCCAGCCCTTTTTTTGTTTGTTGTTTTGAAACAGAATCTCACTAGGTTTCTGAGAGTCTCGCTACATTGCTGAGGCTGTGCTCAAACCTGCGATGCTCCTGTCTCAGCCTTCTAAGGACCTGGATTACAGGCATGCACCACCATTGCCAGCTAGGTTTGATGTTTTGATCACCCTCCACACACTGCCCCTGCTGCCAATGACCTTGTCAGTGAATGACCCAGCCCAGCTGGACAGGGCTCCCATCTGCTCTTGTCTCACTGACACCCAACTGGGCTCTTCAGGAGACCCAGTTCTCCCCAGGATTTCTCCCCCTGGAATGGGTGCAGGTTCTTCTCTAGATCCCCAGCACAGCAGAGACCTGGCTGTCAGGAGTAAGACTCAACCTACTTACTGGAGAGAAGAGATGTTCCCTGGCCAATCCTGCCCTTAGAGGCTCTCATCCGCTCACCTGCCCCGTCCAACATGGATGTGAGTAAACCTCTGTACCTGGAGGACAAAGCCCACTTCTCCAGCCTGTATAATGTGACAGATGCAAATGTGATGGCCAGGGGATACCAGTTCCCCTTAAAGAAGACCTACTTCCATGTACTTATTCACAGGGTATGGCTCTACCTGATAATCAGAGAGGATAACCACACACCAGACTGGGGCTGACTCCTTTCCCTTCTACACCTAAGTGATCTGGCCAGAAGCACTTCTGTTTCCTAGGGGTACAGCTGAAGAACCGGGTAGCTGCAGAGATGGGCAGCGCAGGGGCCGGCCAGCTGTGCCTTCTGGGCCCCTCCCCTGCAAGGTTGGGCAGCTCTCCCTAGAACACTGCACATCAGTTATCCCACCTGCTGAAAAGCCCACTGATGGCATTTTAATATGAATGAGTTTCAGACAGAGCTACTCCGCTCTGCATTTGCATAATTAAGCTTCTTATCTCTTTATTGGGAATCAGAGGCTTTGTCTCCGGTTACATGGATTTCAAGCATCAGCAGGTAGGTGGGAGCTATTTTCAGAATAAGGAAAAGCCTGAAATTATAGGACAACATAAAAAAGCTCAAGCCTGAATGTCAACCTGACCTTGTCTTGCACAGCACTGGGGTAGGCAGGATGGGTTCTGCCCCCACATAGCCCCTACTTCCCTGGGGAGGTTAGGAGCTATACCTTCCCAGGACAATAGGGGCAGGGGAGCTTCAGGGCTTGAACTCAGAAGGACTCTTTCTCCTACCTCCTCCTTTCTCCATCTGATTCCTCTCCTTCCCCCCTCCCCAGGGAGACTCAGGTCTCCCAGAGTTACTGAGGGTCTTTCTAAGTTGCTGAGGCTGGCTTTGAACCTACAACCCTCATGTCTTGGCCTCCCAAGTACTGGGATTACAGGTACACATAACCATGCCAGGTTTCCCTCCCCTCTTATTCACTACAAAGCTGTCCAAATCTCAGTTTGCCTTTGGGGACAATCACCTATGCTTTTGTTTCTCAGGTTTCTCATGCCTGTGAAGCAGTTGCTGAAAAAATTCCAAAGACTGTGTGTGGGATCCTCTCGATCTCCATCCTGTAGGGCACGGCTTTGTCAGATAGTCTTTGTCAGAGGAACAACCAAAGGAAATGTCCACTTGCCATGCCGGATGATCCCAAGGGAAGAGAGGTACTAGGCATGGGGTGGGAAACCCCGAGACGGGATACTGTTGCTCCAAGGGAGAAGAGTCAAAGATGTCATGAAGGAAACACCAAACTGGGAGGCACCTGACAAAAATACAAGGCGACTAGATTCATGTGCTATTCATTGGTTTTCCTTATCTACGGGGGAACAAAGGAAGCAGGCGTAACTACCAATCCTATCTGAGCCACAGATAGAGAGTACAGGAGTGCCACCTTGCTTTCAGTCAACTCAGATCTGAAAATATTAAATGGAAAATCCCAGAAATAAGCAATGCATGCTTTAAACTCCTCACTGTTCTGAAGATGAAATCTCTCCCCATCCCACTTGGTGCCACCCTGGATATGAGTCATCCCTTTGTCTGGTATATCCACACTGTATGAGCTGCCCACCTGTAAATCACTGGCTACCAGATTGACCACTGTAGTACTGTAGCATTGTTGTGAATCTCTTATTGTTCCTACTTTATCAAATAACTTTATCATAGGTATATACATGTACAAAAATATAGATTTATATACACATTATATATATAAATGTACCAGTATTGGGAAAAGACTTCAAAATGTATTAATGTAACAGTATTGGGAAATAGTTCCAATTTTCAAAATATATCTTTGGGAGTAAAAGAAACCAGGAGCTTCAAGGAAAGGGTTGCAGATCTCTAGGCACCACGGGTGATTAGAGAGAGAATAGAAGAAGCCCAAAAGCCTAGGGCCTTTCTACATTTCTAAAGAGAGGCAAACTTCCGCAAGGATGTGGGAAATCCCAGATTCCAGATTAGCAATTTAATACATTTTGGAGTGTAACAAAAGGTGTAGGGGCCTGTGCTGGAGACAGAGCAGGTCATCTACACATTAAATGACCTCCCACGGATCTAGTCAGGTCAGAAGACTGGTTATAAAATACTCTGTATCCAGGAATTGAAGGTGACTTCGTTTCGGGTCACCCCCCTATTTATTCTATAATAGTATAGGGCTGTACCTGTATTCTTTATTTCTATCTTTGTACTAATAAATTCATTTAAATCTTCAGCAAGAGTACAGACTAGTGCATGTCTATCCTTAGTCCAGGACAAGGACCTGCGGTTATGGGAATAATCTCCGGGAGCCTAATCGAGGTCCCCAGGGACAGTTCCCCCAAACCATAACAGGTCAAATTGTAACTAGATAGATAAATAGATAGATAGATGGATAGATAGATAGATAGATAGATAGATAGACAAACAGACAGATAGATGAGATATATATACATATCATAGATAGATAGATATAGATAGATAGATAGATAGATAGATAGATAGATAGATAGAAAGATAGATGAGATATATATATATACATATCATATATATGATATATATATATATATGAGAGAGAGAGAGAGAGAGAGAGAGAGAGAGAGAGAGAGAGAGGAGATTGGTATTCTCCATGATTTCAAGCATTCCCTTGGGGTCTTGAACTATATTCTCTAAGGGAGGACTACAGAACTGTCTTCCATGGAGATGAGCAATTCAAAATTATCTTGGAGAAAATATGCTACCCAATCATCTAAAATTAAAAGTGTTCCCTAAAGAGTGGTGGCTGGTGGGAGGATACCACCCATCCCTGGGCTCTGCTGAGCCACCATCTGCAAGGCTGAGCCTTGGGCACCATAGGAAAGGAACTTGTGTTCCAGAACTCTGTTTCTCTTCTCAAGCTGCACGAGACAGAATGTTCAACTCCAAGGAAAGTTGGAAGTAGCAGAAAAAAGCAAATTTCTCCTTTCTATTCTCTCAGTTTTCAGGGGTTCCTGGAGAAGACCAACCACACACACACACACACACACACACACACACACACACACACATCTGCTCACAGAAAGAAATATCAAACCAACTATGGTCTGCAAGGCTCACTTCTCAGAAGGCTGTGTGGGTGTTCTAATCAGCTCCACAAGTCTCAGAGTCCACATGTAAAGAAGCCCCAGTGCCCTCTAGTCCCAGTGACTAAATTGCTGCAAAGCAGGCATCACACAGGGTTCTCCAACATGTACTGAAGGGACTTGAAGCACGACCACAGCTCACAATGCTGTCGGTCCACAGAGCTGCATAGGAGTGGGAGGGAACTTCTTTCCCCAAATATATAGAAGCACACTTTCTAAATCTGGCATAAGGACTTGGGAGTGTAAAACAAACAGCTCCTCCTGTTCCTACATTCCAGAGTCAAGATGTTTTGCAGAGATTGGAAAGAGAAGGCTCCAGGTGACACCCAGTGTCATGCAGATCAGGAGGCACATCCTTCTAGGGCTGGAATTCCCACAAGGATGAGGTTAAGGCCCTGGCATCACCACAAAGGAATCATGGTCAGAAGGGGGACCTGAGAACAACATGAAAATCCACCATACAGCAAGCAGGCAGGCAGTGTGCCAGGACATTTTCCAAGTGGAAATCGACGCTGCCGGGAACCAGAACTTCAGAGCCAGAAGTACGAACATCAACTTGGGGAGAGGGAAGGGGGTCTTCCTCCAGACTCCCAGGTGGCACATTTGAGAGTGGCCAGTTCTAAAAATCAGACTCAGGGTAGGAGCCCTTGCCTTTTCCAACAGTGCTCAGACACTTGGGCACCTATAAATAGAGCTGTCTTTCCATCCCCTTCAGCTGCTGTTTTTGTGCACAGATTCTTTAAAGCCTGGTGGGAAGGACCAAGGGAGATGACAAAGATTTTAGCATTCCTGGGTCTCTGGCAATAAAATGTCTAGTGGCATTAGAATTATGGCTGGTTTCTTGAAAACAGGGCAACTAGTAACAACAAATTCAAATGATGGGCATAACTGCCAAGAGTGGCATCCGGAAGCCTGAAGCCCAGAATGTACTGAGGTTTTCAGAATGTATAGAAGATAGCAAAAAATGAAAATAATATAAAGACTTTTTATTGTACTGAAGGTTGAACCCAGAGGCATTCTACCTCCAAGCTACACTCCCCAGCCCTATTTTATTTTTTATTTTGAAATGGTCTCACTAAATTGCTGAGGCTGGCCTTGAACCTGCAATCCTTCCATCTCAGCCTCCCAAGTACTGAGATTACAGGCATGCAGCACTGTGGCAGGCTTAAAGATTTATAAAAAGCATATCTAGGACAAAAATAAAGGAAAGAAAGAGATTGGCTTGATCTGGATATTATAATGTTAACAGGAGACAAAAAGAAAGCAAAATGATTCATTCCTTATAATAGTCCCATTTTTATATCATAATTACCCCACTCCTAAAAAATGTACAAATCTCGGCTAAAAGAGGGTGATAGCTAGGCATGGTGGTATAAACCTATAACCTGTACTTGGGAGACTGGGACAGAAGGATCGTAGGTTCAAGGCCAGCCTCAGCAACTTAGAAAGGCCCTCCACAACTTACCAAGACCTCATTTTAAAATAAAATAGGGCTGGTGATATATCTCGGAGGTAGCATGCCACTGTGATCCATCCCTAGTATCCCACAAAAAAGGAGTGTAGTGGTTTTGAAATGTGATTTCTTGAGAAGAAACACGGTGTTTCCTTAAAATGAAATGGGGTTTCTTGAGAAGAAACACGGCATTTCCTTTCCGGATTCTTGTCTGCGGTGAGCGAAGAATGACACCTGCAGACAGCAGGAAGGGGAGTAAGAAGGTTATTGGAAACAGCAGGGAATAGGGAAAAGTGGCAGAATGCCCCTAAGGGCTGTCGGGACTCTGGTGTCCAGCAGCTGCCTTCAGGACAATACTTGAGGGTAGCCCAAGCCAAATGCCATCAGTTGCAAGCTTTCTCCCAAAGTCCACACGATCTGCCAGAAAAGAAGTGCAGGTCACCCCTTGGGGCCCTGGTCAGCCTTGATGTCCAGCGGAGGACTTCAGGTCACTATCCAAGTGTAGACTGAGCCAAGTGCCTTCGATTGCACCCTACCTTCTCTCAAAGCTAACGTGACCACAAGAGAGAGAGAAAAGCTCCCCAATGGGGAGGGGTTCCCAGAGTGGGTAACCATCCTGGTGACTGGTCTAGGGGTTTATATATCTCTGCATGTCCTCTGTTGCTTGGAGTCTGGGAGGCAGTTCTTAAAATTTGCATAGGGTATTTGCATGTCCTTTGAGGGGTCTCCTTTCAGTATAGGTGTCAGGCTTGCTCCAGAGATGTCTCTTGGGTTTGTTGATGAGTAAAAACAGATTGAAGCTTTGGTCATTCTTATCTCTGAACCTTGGAAGAGCTGGTCTCTTTTTAGGAGCCTTGGAAGTTAATTAGTATTCATTGCCCCTCAGGAAATTAAGCTTTTCTACTGAGGCCTCTTCCCTACCTGCCTACTCCTTTTCTACCTCCTCAGTTTCAAAATATGTGCACAAATCATTGTATGTTCTTCTCTTCAGAGAAGAAGCTTAGTTCTTCCCTCCTTAAGTGAGAATTATATATAGTCATTGCTTCAACAACAGAACATGGCAGAAATAACTATGAATGATGTGAAGGGTAGGTTTAAATTCCTCTTGGTAGATGACTTGGAGTGGAATTTTTAGACCATATGGTGTATTTTTGTTTAACGTTTTAAGGAACTGCCAAACTACTTTCCAAAGTATCTACACTATTTAATACTCCCACCAGCAGTGCCTTGAAATTGCAGTTTTTATGCATCCTCACCAGCATTTGCTATTGTCCATCTCTTGGGTGAAGGCCAGCCAAGTGGGTGGGAAGTTCCATCACAATACCATTTGCAGTTTTAAATCTCAAGCAAAGATAAAAGTCCTAAGTCACATGCATTGATAGGATGCAATTAACTCAAGTTGTGGTTCCTCCTCTTTACAATCGCTGTGCTGTCATTGTTTATTTCAAATTGGAGCTTCAAAGAAATCACAGATTGGAAACTGGGAGCAAATTGTACCCAAAGCAAAGGAGAACAATTCCAAACTCTCACTTACTCTCGAAACAAAACCATGTAGTTGAATGAATCTGCATGTCAGGGTCTGAATATAATGGGGACTTCTCTGAATTAACATCCTCCTAGAGTAAACTGTTTATTGAAAAAATAGATAAGAAGATATGCAAATCTGAAGCATACATATATTTCATACAAAGTCAGTCGTAATTGCAGCAATTCATTTGCGTTTAATGTAATATTGTCTCAGAGAAAAATAATTTATGGCTAAAGTGATTTAAAATTGCCAGCTCCTAGTGATAATAAGATCAGTATTATGTTGCATTGGCATTATGGTTTTACATTTTTGCAGGTGATGTAACAATGGAACACCCTCCCCACCCCCTGTGTATGCTCTAGGCAGAAGCTTCCAGCATTTCAGTCATTGTACCCCTGCCAAGGATCATCCCCATCACTCCTGGAGGAAGCTGTGTGCATGTGGGGAGGCTGTGGCTTCTTACTGGGTGATGTACTTTATAAACAGAGGTGACTTGTAACTTTATGTCATCACCTTTGTAACTTGCCTTGCCGTGGGCCTCTGGCCATTTAGACATGTTGTTAACAAGGGGCAATGAGGGCAAGCTGGAGAGCAGCTTTCTGCCCCTGCTCACAAGACCTTCATGTGAAATCCATCTGGGCACGGGGGTTCATTTCTCTTCCCGCTTTCTTTTGTTTGGTTGTCCCTTTTGTTCTCCATGAGTGAGAACAAGAAACATGTGAAGTGAACACATCTGCAATGTGACCTAATTGTCAATAGACTTAATTGAAGCAAACAGGAAAGCTTTAATTAAAGCACACTTGTTATCTCAGTACTTGGGAGGCTGAGACAGGATGGTCACAGGTTCAACGTCAGTCTCAGCGACTTAAAGAACCCCTGTTTTAAAATAAAAAGGGCTGAGGATTAGCTCAGAGGCAGAATGCCGCTGGGTTCAATCCCCAGTACGAGAGAGAGAGAGAGAGAGAGAGAGAGAGAGAGAGAGAGAGAGAGAAGAAGAAGAAGAAGAAGAAGAAGAAGAAGAAGAAGAAGAAGAAGAAGAAGAAGAGGAGGAGGAGGAGGAGGAGGAGGAGGAGGAGGAGGAGGAGGAGGAGGAAGAGGAGGAGGAGGAGGAGATTGTTTTCTGTCTTCACTGGAGATAATGACCAATATTGGAATGGGGGAACACTGAGGCACCCTAAAACTTAAGCATGTAAAGGCAGTTAACCTTTAAGAGTCACAACAGGGGTTGAGCAGAAAAGTACAGTCTCTTTAATAAAAACACAGAATGACCCCCACTTCAGAACCATGGAAATCAGGTTCTACGAAACCATTAGGCATGTTCTGCCCAAATGGGCAGTTGGTCAATAGCAGGAAAGCCCAGCTCAGAGATGAAAGCTGGGAATGCCCATCCAGAAAGAGGAAACATGGCAATGGGCCCCAGAAGCCAGTCCCCTATCCGTGCCACCTCTAAGGAGCCAGAGCCCTGAGCAGCCCTTTCCCTCTCCTCACTAGATTCTGTTCTATGCTCACTGAGTCTTATGGATTTAGAATGTCCCTCTGGACCTCACATGACAAGGTGCCATGTTGGAGGCAGGGCTTGGTTGCTAAGGATGGGCCCTGTGGATGTGGCCTTGGGGATTATATATTATCCCCCCCCCCCTGTAGCTCTCTCCTGCTTCTAGCCTCTGTGATGTGAGAGCAGAGCACTTGTTTTCTCTTTCCCCCCATATCATTCCCTGACTTTCTCAGACTTCACCTGGCCTGACATGAACTGAACCTCTGAAATCTCTGGAACTGTGAGAAAATAGATTTCCTTTCTCTACATTGTGACCATCAGGTGTTTTGGGTCACAGCAGTGAGAATGCTGACTGAAAGACTGAGCAACTACCAGGGTGTTTTGCTCCAGGAAGGGGGCTCCTAGAGAGAGAGGGTGCGCACAGGACTGAGTGCTGGTTTAAGAGCTCGGAAGAGAGTGGCTACACTGGTGATGAGGAGACTGGGGAGAAAAGGAGAACTCATGAACAAGAAAGTATTTCTAGTCACAAAGCATCACCACCCCCTTCTTTCTCCCAGTGAGCCACTGAGGAACCCCCATGCACTACCGCCACTGCCACCAAGTGACCAGGCTTTACCCAATCCAGGTCATAGGTGTTGGTAAAGAATGAGTGTTTCCAGCCATAGTGACATTTGCATGATTAAACATTCTCCAAAACAAGAACCCAAAGTGAAGGTAGAGTCCTCAAGAATGAACATTCAAGGACAGAGAAAACTCAGAGCTCCTTTAACACCACAACCTCACACTCCAACTGGGTTCAAAGGACTTTACTTTCAAAGCATCATTATGCAAATTGAAGTTGTGGTAGCTGCTCTGTTTTTATTGGTACATTAACATCTCTGAAATTTAGATTGAGGAGGGTCACACAAAGGGGCAAAATTCACCAGGTAGCCTTTTGTCATTATTGTTTAATGTGGCCGGTCTCCCAGAAATGACTTTCCCATAATCACCCATCTGTAGGACAGAGTGGCTCTTAACAGCCTGCGCAGTACAGTTTCAAAGAGGCCTGAAACTTCACAAAACTTGTTTGATCTTTAAAGGACAATTATGAAAGGTTTATTCTTACATTCTACCTTAACTCTCCATATGAATGTGAGGAGTAAATACAGATTTATACCTGATTTATATATGGTTAGGTCCTCCATAAAAAGCCCAAAGTGCATTTAATACACCAAACCTACATACTAGCTCAGGGTCCCAGTACACTCTGAAGAGCCAGTTGTTTCTCCTCCTGATCTCAGGGCTGAGCTCTGCCAGGGACTCAAGAGAAGAAGAGAGCCATGTCACTAGCCAGAGGAGAGATCCAAGTCCAACATTTCAAGTGTGGCCTCCACTGAATGTGTCTCACTTCTGCCTCTTCATAAAGTCAGTCTTCCCAAACCAAGCCATTGTGAGTCAAAGAACGGCTGTAATTTATAAGTTATTTTCTAATAAGTTATTTTCTAATACTCCCCCTCCAAAAAAAATCTCATCTCAGGATACTCAGAGTAGTGCAGGAGAGGCAGAGAGAAGTGTGGTAGGAGTGTTATACAAGAGAGCTTAATGAAGGATGGGTGCTCCCTGGGAAGGAAAGGAAGGAGTCCAAGACCTGCCCGACCCACTTAGCTTTGACTGTCTGAGCAGAGGCCTACATCAAGAGTCGAATGAAGCTGGGCATGGTGGTTCACGCCTGTAATCCCAGCATTTGGGAGGCTGAGATGGGAGGATCACGGTTCATGGACAGCTTCAGCTAGTACTTAGCGAGGCCCTTTGTAACTCAGTGAGACCCTGTTTCAAAATAAAGAATAAAAAAATAGGGCTGGAGTACAGCTCAGAGGTAGAATGACTCTGTGTTCCATCCCCGGAACTGCAAGAAAAAAAAAATTCAATTGAAAGGTGTATTTGTTTCAAGGGTTAATATAATAGTGCATTTATTCTAACCACCTGGTTTCTCAATAAGTAGAGATCATGGGTCTTCAAAGATTTTTGTCAAGGAAGCCAAGTAAATGCTAGCCCTTTGGGAGGAAGGAATAACCCAATGGGAAGGATAAGGCCGGAGGAAGGAGGGTCCCTTAGGAGGCAGGGCAGCATCAGAAGTGGGCTGGAGCAGACACCTTCACTCCCCTGCGGCCTCTCGCAAGTCCCCAGGTGAGTAGTTGTACTGGGAAGAGGGGAAGAGCCTGGAAGATTCGATCCTGTGGTTCCAGGATCCCCAGAGTCCAGTTACCACGTGACACAGCTTCTCCTAACATGCGACAACTCCAGGGATTTAGAGAAATGTAGCTACAAACGTTCACATGTATAAGTTTCTATTTTGGGTATACATGTGGGCAGGTATGTTAAACTACCAACCCAGGCAAAATGGGCATACAGTGTGGTCTTTCTGCAGCAGGAACAGCCTGGCAGATAGAGTGGTAGAGAGCGCGGGGCTCTGGTGCCTGTTTAATAGGCTGGAAAATTAGAAAAGCAGTCTCCCCAGTGCACCCAGTGGGATATACCATAGGGGCAAGAGGCAGTTGCAAGGGCCTCGCTAAGTAGCTGAGGCTGTCCGTGAACCGCGATCCTCTGGTTTCTGCCTCCAGAATGCTGGGATTACAAGCGTGCGCCACTACACCCTGCCTTTTTTTTTTTCTTTTTCTTTTTCTTTTTTTTCTCTTTCTTTCTTTCTTTCTTTCTTTCTTTCTTTCTTTTTTTTTGGTACTATTGATTGAAACGAGGGACATTTTACCTCTAAGTCACACCTCCAGCTCATTTTTGTTTATTTATTTTGAAACAAGTTCTCACTAAGTGGCTGAGGCTGGCCTCAAACCTGAGTTCCTCAGATTTCAGTCTCCCAAGTACTGGGATTACAGGCTTGTGCCACCACACCCGGCACAAGCTCTCTCTCCCTCCCTCCCTTCCTTCCTTCTTTTCCTCTTTCCCTCCCTCTCTTCCTTTGTTTTATTTTTTATTCCTTCCTTCCCTCCTTCCTTCCTTCATTTCCTTCTTTCCGTTTTAATTTCTATCTTTTCTCCTTTCTTCCTTCCTACACCACACCAAGAATCTCATGTTAACAACCTGCTATCATAAACAAATGCACTTTTATGCTGGGCGTGGTGGCATCCTAAATTTACAGACAATGCAAAAACATATCAATTTTTCTCTCATCTGTAAGGTGGGGCTTATCACTAAATGCATCTTCCTTTCTCTTTTTTATTTTTTTTATTGTTATGTGGAATGTATTAAAAATGGCATACATTCAGACTGTGCTTGGTGCCCTCCCCTCCCCCCACTTCCCCCCAACATTGAGTGTCCAGGTTGACCACACTACATTCATACTTTTACACATATTCGGATGTAGCTCCTCCATTAATCAACCTCAGCCTTCTTCCTCTATCCTTCCATTCTAGTTTTACTGAGGCTTCTCCTCCATTATCTGGAGTCCCTCTGGTATTCCTAATACTCCCTAGTTTGGGCATATTAGAGAGAACATAAGACCCTTCTCTTTGTGTGCCTGGCTGATATCACTTAACATAATGTTCTCCAGATCTTTCCATTTTCTTGTGAAAGACATGAGTTTCTTCTTCTTTATAGCTGAGTAGAATTCCATTGTGTGTATTTCCCATAAGTTTGTAATCTATTCATCTGTTGATGGAGACCTAGGTTGGTTCCATATTTTGCTCATTAAGAATTGTGCTGGTATGAACATGGGTATGCATATGTTACTGTAGTTCTAGGATTTCAATCCCTTTAGACAAATACCCAGAAGTGGTATAGCCAGATTATATGGTGGATCTATTCCCAGTTTTCTAAGAGGTAGAATGTCCCTGGCTTCAATCCCTAGTACCACATACAAGAAAAGTAAAAGGAACAAGAAGAAGAAGAAGAAGAAGAAGAAGAAGAAGAAGAAGAAGAAGAAGAAGAAGAAGAAGAAGAAGAAGAAGAAGAAGAAGAAGGGGAGAAGGCAAAGAAGAAGAAATAATTAAGCCCAAGATAAGTAAAATAAAGAAATACAAAAAATAAGTAAAATAAAATTAGATGATAATTGGTAAAGTCAATAAAACTAAAAGCAGTTCTTTGAAAAGTTCAATATGATTTTGTATACATAGTTGTATTGATAAAGACAAAAGACACAAACTGCAAATATTAGGAATGAAAGAGGACATTACCATAGATTTTACAGATATTAAAAAGATAATATGAGGCCAGGCGTGGTGGCGCACGCTTGTAATTCCCACGCTTGGGAGGTGGAGACAGGAGGATCGCGCAGGTTCAAAACCAGCCGCGCTGGCGTAAGAGACCCTGTTTCAAAAATATAAAATAGGTCTGGGAGTGTAGCCCGGAGGTAGAAGGGCTTCCTGGAACCCCAGTACCACCAAAAAAAAAAAAAAAAAACAGTCTCCCCAGAATCTGGATTGTATGCATAGACACCTAGGTTTGCTTCTGTAATTTCATTCGTTCATTTACCTATTCATTTTTTATCTTTACACCAATGTCTTCAGTTATCTGGCATTTGTTTATATCTGTTCTGGGAAAACAATGCCCTCTGCTACTTTCTTCTAGATGGAGAGTCAGTTCAGCCAGCAGCACCTTCAGCACCTTCCTTCTCACACCAAACTGAAAGGGCAATTTCATGATGTACTAAAATAGCATGCTTTGTGGAATCTACATCTAGATTTGCCTTTTAATTTCCCCTCAGTGTTTTATTTATCTCAAAAACCAATGCTTAGTAATTTGATTATAGTCATTTTATAACTTTTTTTTTTTTTGCAGTACAGGGAATGAAACCTAGGGCCTTCTACCTCTGAGCCACATCCCCAGCCCTATTTTGTATTCTTTATTTTGAAACAAGCTCTCACTAAGTTGTGCAGGGCCTCACTAAGTAGCCAAGGCTGGCTAGGCAATCCTTCTGTCTCAGCTTCCCACGTACTGGGATTACAAGTGTGTGCTACCACGCCTGGCTTATGACATGATTTAATATTTATAATCACATTCTTCTTTTTACACATGTCATTCTTGAGCATTTTATTTTCCTATATAAGCTTTGAGATCATTTTATATTATTTAAAAATGTGATTGCAATTGGAATTGAAATATGAACCATAACTAAGATATCAATGTTACATGTACATTTATATAGTGAATTTGAAGGAAATACAGCATTTTAGTTACTCTCAATATACACACCTAAGAATCATCATCTATACACCTTAGAACTGAGTGTGATTTTTTTAGTTTATTTGAAACTCGTTTTCAGGATTCCTAGTTTTCTTCATCTGGTATTCACTTCCATTTTATTGCATCTATAAGTTAATTTCCCCCATCTCCATGTTTAAATAATTTTTACATTAATTGCTATGTTTTTATACCTATGCCCTTGATCAAATTCTCTAATCAATTCAGGTATATTTTTTTCTTAAGTACCAGGGTTTGAATGTCCCTTCTAAAACTTGTGTCGGAATTTGAGTGCCATTATGACTCTGTGAAGAGGCTGGGGCTCTTAACAGGTGGTTAGGTCCTGCGGGCTCTGCCCTCCTGCAGGAATTGCCTGTCCCTGTGGAGCAAGTGGGTTAGTTTTGGCCAAAGTGGTTTCTGATCAAAGGATAAGTTGCCCCATCCTTTGTCTCTCGTGCGCTCCCTTGCCCTTCTGCCAAGTTTTGAGGCAGCACGGAGGCCCTCACCAGATGCCAGCACCAAGTTTGTGGATCCCAACTGCAGAGCCAACCGCGAGACAAATAGACTTCTATTGCATTGATTACCCCGTCTGCGGTACTCTGATATAGCATCAGAAAATGGACTAAGACCTTAAACCTACTGGGGTTTTCAGGAACATGCCAGTGTTATCACAAAAATAATAGTTCTATGTTTTCTTTTTTTCTTTTCTTTTTTTTTTTTTTTTTTTTTGCAGGTTGGGGGGGGTGGGACCCAGGGGCATTCGACCTCCAAACCACACCCCCTGCCCTATTTTTTATTCTTTATTTTGAAACCGGGTCTCACTGACTTGCAGAGGGCCTCACTAAATAGCTGAGGCTGTCTGCAAACCTCGATCCTCTGGTCTCAGCCTCCCAAACGCTGGGATTACAAGTGTGTGCAACCACGCCTGGCTATTTTCTTTTCTTTTTCAATGTCTTTTCCTATTTTCTATTGCAAACTACTATCTTTCCCCCCTGCATTTGCTAGAACTTCTAAGACATGAATAATGGCAAGAGCAAGCAATTTTATCTAGTTTCTGATCATAATTGAAATGATATTTAGTATTTTGCTATTAGAATAATGATTGTATAACTCTGTTGTCTTTATCATATTTTAAAAGACTTCTCATGTACAATTTTTTGTGTGTGGTACTGGGGATAGGAAAAGACCCAGGGTCTTTACTTCTGGGCTACATCCTCAGCCCTATTTTATAATTTATTTGGAAATAGGGTCTCACTAAGTTGCTGAGAGCCTAAGTAGCTGAGGCTGGCTTTGAACCTGTGCGATCCTCCTGTCTCAGCCTCCCAAGCGCTGGGATTACAAATATATGCCATCACGCCCAGCTCATATTTTTAAATATGTTAGGCCTGGTACATATTTTTAAGTTATTATTAAGGACACCTGCTGAATTTTTATCCAAATGGCTTTTTGGCATCTTTTGATATATTCATTTTTTCTCTTCTATGTTAGTTTAGTAAATTATATTCTGGCTTTTCTGATCCCTACACAACCTTGTAGTTTTATAAAAAAGCAAAACAAAATAAAACAAAACTCTACTTGAGCATATTGTTTCTCTGTTAATACATCGTGGACTCGTTCTAGCTAAAATCATGAGGTTTTTGCATCTAGTAAATGATATTAATCTTTTTACAGTATTCTATTAGATTTTAGTAATTGAGTTCATACATACAGTGAGAACTTGTCCATCTTGTTATATATCTTATGTAGTTTAAATCACATCAGAATTACTCAGCCTTTGAGTTTAGGTAGTGTTCAGCTATGAAATTATCAAACCCTCTTAACCTTTTCAGAATTAGAGTTTTAAGGGACTACCGGGAAGATGGCGACCGAGAAAAGCGGGGCTTAAGAGCCCCGCTAACAACCAATCTCCATTACCACAAAACCAGCGCCTTTCATAGCCAGAAAACACCATCACCAGAAAAACAAAAAAACCACCAGGCTCCAGAGAGAAAGCGGACTGAGAACAGAGCTCAGAGCCACAGAGGAGATACACGCGCCCGAGGACGCGGCAGCAGCGCCATACTGCCGGCGGTAGCGGCAAACTCACCGGACGGCTACAGCAAGTCAAGGTGAGCCGCTGCGGAACAGCCAGGCGGGATCTTTTGGCGCAGAGAGCATTTAGAGCTCCCAGTGGCTGAGCTCAGCACACGCTGCAGGAACTCAAAGTGGAACTCAAAACCAGAGAAGAAAAAATACGCCAGCCTCACAGCCGAGGGCGTAGCAGCGGCGCCATATTGCCACCAGCGGCAGCAGCAGTGAATTCACCGAGTCCAGTACAGCTACATCTGCGTACTCAAGAACAGTGAGTCAAATTGTGGGCCACAGAGGAGAAATCCCAGTACTGTACCCCCTGGGACTTGACCCAGTGAGGGAGTGGGGGTGGCAGAGATATCACACCATAGGAGAACGTGCAACCTGGCACCCCCCATAGTTTAAAGCAGCCTCTAACGACTCCCTGGGTCAGAGACTCTGTGATAAAACCCAGTAAAGGAGTAGTGGGGTCTGAGATACTACAGACTCGAGATCCAGAGCACCTTAAGTGAAGTCATAGTGACCCAAGGGAAGAACCCAGAGAAGGCACAAACCTCCGAAATCATGGGAAAGAAGAATAACACTGGGGCAATGAATGCCCACAACCCCACAACATCAGAACCTGATAAAACAGAAAATCAGAGATTTCTAGAAGATCAAATCAGGAAAATAACTATAGAAATAATAGAGGTGCTTCGAAAAGAACTCAGAGAGAGCCAAAAAGAGATAAAGGATGCAATTAATGAAGTAAAGGCCTCAATTCAAGCACAAACAACCGATTAGACCACATGGAGAACAGAATCTCGCTCTTAGAAGATGAGCAATCCAAAAATGAACGCATAGTTTCTAATCTAGAAAAAAATATACAACAGCAGGAATCTGACATTGAAGAAATATGGGCCCATCTTAAGAGAGCTAACCTAAGAATAATTGGAATAGAGGAGGGAAAAGAAAGTGATACCAAAGGGATCAACAATCTCTTCAAGGAAGTAATAGCAGAAAATTTTCCAAACTTAGAGCAAGAGGTTGATACACAGGTCCAGGAAACTTATAGAACTCCCTTTAGACAGGATCAAAGAAGAGGATCCCCACGCCATATAATTGTCAAAATGACCAATGTGGAAGCCAAGCAGAGAATCTTAAAGGCAACAAAAACAAAGGGCCAAGTGATATTCAGAGGCAAACCAATTAGAATCACTCCAGACTTCCCAAACCAAGTCATGAGAGCCAGAAGGGCTTGGAGTAACATATTCCAAACTCTGAAAGAAAACAACTTCCAGCCAAAAATGTCCTACCCAGCAAAACTTTCTATCAAATTAGATGGAGAAATAAGAAACTTCCATGACAAACAGAAACTGAAGGAATTTATGTCTTCAAAACCAGTGCTAGAGAAAATACTCAAAGAGATTAACTACAAAGAAGAAATAGGTAACACACACCAGAACCAGAGAAACAAGACTTTACATCCAACAGACAACTAAGATTGGTTATCTGTGGAGATTCATTATTTATGTTAGTCTTTTACCTATCTCTAAATTGTATTGTTTGCCTTTATTGTTGTTAATTTTTAGGATTTCTAGTTGGAATATTAATATACCTTCAGATATAAAATTTGGAAATATTTTATCCAATTCTATTAGTAACTTTTAACTCTGTTTACATTGTCTTTGGATATACAATTTTTTTTTATTATTTTTTAGGGAGTTTGTATATTCTTCTGTTGCCTGTGCCATTGAAATCATATCCAAGAAATCACTGCCAATTTCAATGTTGCGAGGTTTTATGACCCAGATTTTCTTCTAAAAGTTTATAGTCTTAAGATATATATTTAGGTCTTTTATCTATTTTGAGTTAATACTTGTATGTGGGATTAGGTAAGGGTCCAATTTTATTCTTTTCCATGTAATTATTATTTTTCAACAATATTTAATTAAAAGATTGTTATTTCCACCACCAAATGTTCATGGAAACCTTGTCAAAAATAACTTGGCAATATAGGGAAGAATTTAGCTCTAGGCTTGTATTTAACTCCAATGGTTTATATATCTGCCTTTAGAACAGTACTACACTGTTTCAATTATTGTAGCTTTATATGGTTTGAAATCAGAAAATATATATCTGCTAGCTTTGTTCTTTTTCAAGATTGTTTTGGGTATCTAGATCCATATTCCATATTAGGATAGATTTTTTTTCTGAAAAATAAATATATAAATATATGATAGTTTCACCTAAAAAAACAAAAAAAAAATCCTCTGGTAGGAAAGAAAGCAAAAAGAAATATTGAAATGTTATCTTTAAGTCATCAAAAGCTTGGTATCAGACAAATGAAACTGTTATGTGAGATTAACATTTTTAATTTTGGATAAATTGCTATAATACTAGATGTCAACCACTAAGCCAAGCATGGGAAGGAGGGATGGGGAGAGAATGGGGTGGGGATTGGGTGGGGGCTGACTGGGTGATGTGTGCATGTATGTCTACAAAAGTTTGTATCCCACTATGATGTATGAATACAGTGCACCAATAAAATAAAATAAAATAAAAGAATTAGAGTTTTAATCGTTTTCCTACTCTCTTCTGTGGTGTTCAATCTATTTAAGTTTTATACTTCCTCTTCATTCAGTTAATAAATAAATTATTATTTATATTTTCCTAGGAAGTCATTAATGTTGTCTAGGTTTCCAAATTACTTTTTCTTTTCTTTTTGTGGTACCAGGGATGGAACCCAGGGGGAGTCTACCTCTGAGTTACACCCCAGCCCTATTTTTTATTCTTTATATTGAAACAGGGTCTCACTGAGTTGCAGCCTCACTAAATAGCTGAGACTGGCCACGAACCTATGATCTTCCTGTCTCAGCCTCCCAAATACTGGGATTACAAGTGTGCACCACCAGCTTGACTTCAAATTACCTTTCTGAAGTTACCTTTTTGAGTTTTCTGTGTGATCAAGTACATGATTAGCTATTTTTATAAATATTACATGGACATCAAAACACTATATATTCTGTATGCACCACTAAAGAAATACATTTTTTGTGGTACTGAGATTCCTGGAAACCCTTCTACCTTCAGGCTACACTCCCAGACCTATTTTTATACTTTTTAATTTAGAAACAGGGTCTCTTAAACCAGCACGGCTGGCTTTGAACCTGCGCGATCCTCCTGTCTCCGCCTCCCAAGCACCAGGATTACAAGCATGCACCATCATGTCCAGCATAAAGAAATACATTTGTATTAAATAAACAGGATTTTAAAAAATCTATTATATACTGGATGTTCATGCTGTACCCAGAATAAATAGGTTAAATTTCTGCCTGTCTTCCTTCACCCATCACCAAACTTGCCTATCACAATGTCCACTGTGTCTGTCCCCAAGGACTAGGTAACTTCTATTTATTCATAGGTCTCAGTTTCATGTCACTTTCCCCAGGAAATCTCCTTGGTGCCCTAGATTAGGTTGGGGGATAATGTCACAATGCACAGAATTATTTTTGGCACTTTTCTCATCTGTAATGATATAGTTATGTGTATAAGCAATAATGTCTTTTTTTCCCTACTAGCTAGAAAGCTCCGTGAGAATGGAATGATGTCTGCTTTATCTTAACTGCAAACTGTAGATGAACACGGTATAGTATATGGTACATGGTAAGCATGCAAGAAATATTTTTACATAAATAAATAAATGAGCCAGGCATGGTGGCACACGCTTGTAATCCTAGTACTTGCGAGGCTGAGACAGGAGGATTGTAGGTTCGCAGCCAGCCCCAGCTACTTAGAGGGGCCCTCTGCAACTCAGTGAGACCCTGTTTCAAAATAAAGAATAAAAAATAGAGCCGAGGGTATAGCTCAGAGGTCAAATGTCCCTGGGTTCAATCCCCAGTACCACAAAAGAAAGAAAGAAAGAAAGAAAGAAAGAAAGAAAGAAAGAAAGAAAGAAAGAAAGGGGTCAATTAATCAGAGGACATAAATTTAAGAACTATCACTGGCAATTGTCCACCATGTAGCTGAAAAGCCAGGCTACCACATCAAAGATTGTTGAAGCAGACATGCAAGGAAAAAAAAAAAAAAAGCAGAATTAACAGATGGAAGAAGACAAAATTTCCTGGCTCAAATGAGCATTTCCATCTCTGTTTAAAGTTTGAATCAAAGGCCCAATTACATCTCATTCCATGGGTTTTCTGAGACCAGCTATAGCCTTATAATTCTACTTTTTCTTAAAAGTTAAAAACAAAAGCAAATTTCCTTAGTTTATGTCCATTTTCGGCTTTGGGACCCCATCCATGATACCACATTATGATGATTTGTTAGGCCCCTTGGGCTTCTCTTGGCTCTGAAAGTTTCTCAGACTTTTCTTCTTTAGGGTGACCTCATTGTATTTTTTGTGCTTTATTTTATTGCTTTTAGTTTTATGTTTACTCTGTGTTGGGCTTATTTTGTTGTCTTCTCTTTTTCTTTTTTTTTTTTTTTGAAGATTTAAAGAAGTTTATTAAAAGATAGAAATACAGAGGATAGGTACAGCTCCATACCAGTCTGGCATGGAGAGGTGACTCGAATGAGTACACCCTCTCTTTTTCTTATTGCTAGTATTTACTTGTTTTCCTAAGAATCTTTTCATTATCTTTATCTTCTTGTTAATATTATTTTTCTTCTGTAATTTTCTATTTCTTAAGCATTGTCTCCTCTCTCTCGGGGCTCATAGAAAAACACATATTTCTGTAATTCTAAAAAATAAACAAGATGTTATTTATTTTCTTCACCAAGATAGCTTTTCCCACTAAGTAACGTCTTTTAGACTATTTATACTTCTCTATTCTTCTCAACTCTACCATTATTCAAATCAAGATAAAAAACCCTTGAAATACTTTGCTTCGATTCACTTTTCTTTTTTTTTTTTTTTTTTTTTTTTTAGAATTTTTTTAATTAATTTATTTTTTAAATTGGTGCATTGTAGTCATATATCAATCACATTGGAGTACAAGACTTGAGAGGATATACAAGCACACATCATCCAATTAGCCCTCCTGCAGCCCCCGTCCCATTCCCTCCCCCTCCCTCCATCCCACACTTCTTTGGTGATTTACTTTGATACATTTGTTTATGTACCTCCTGCATTTTAAAGAGGCTCCATCCTCCAGTATTACATACCCTCTGATTGGTCACATTAGTTGCTTCACTATAGGGCCCTTTCTATAGCTCAACCTCTTCCTGTTGCCCGTTTCCTCCTAGTTATTGCTGATTAAGGGAAGCGTCTGATTTATATTTTCTGCGATATTTCTCTGTGCATGCTGCGTTGTAAGTACCAATCCCACTCTTGATGGTCCCAGTAGTGCCCTGGCTACTCAGTGGACTGATCCAGACCTCGCTGGCTCACGCAGCGGCCTTGCCTCATGGGAGGACCCAGTTCTGGTCTCGCTGGCCCCTGAACCGGTCAAACCCCTAAGCTGGCTTTTGTCCCGACCTTGGAGGCCGCAGGAGTGAACTTGCCTCACGCCAGGCTCCGATGCTGGCCATTGGCCCCTGCACCAGTCTAACCCCTTGGCAGGATTCCAGTCCCGGCCTCGGAGGCCCCAACACTGGTAATGCCTCACGGCAGGCTCCGATGCCGGCCTCACTGGCCCCAGCACCGGCCTAACCCCTCGGCAGGCTCTTATCCTGGCCTCGAGGCCCCAGTACCGGCCTTGCCTCAAGGCAGGCTCCGATGCCGGCCTCGCTGGCCCCAGCACCAGCCTAACCCCTCAGCAGGCTCTTATCCTGGCCTCGGAGGCCCCAGTACAGCCTAACCCCTCAGCAGGCTCTTATCCTGGCCTCGGAGGCCCCAGTACCGGCCTTGCCTCACGGCAGGCTCCGATGCCGGCCTCACTGGCCCCAGCAGTGGCCTAACCCCTCGGCAGGCTCCGATCCCGGCCTCAGAGGCCCCAGTACCGGCCTTGCCTCAAGGCAGGCTCCGATGCCGGCCTCGCTGGCCCCAGCAGCGGCCTAACCCCTCGGCAGGCTCCAGTCCCGGCCTCAGAGGCCCCAGCACTGGTCATGCCTCAAGGCAGGCTCCGATGCCGGCCTCGCTGGCCCCAGCACCGGCCTAACCCCTCGGCAGGCTCTTGTCCTGGCCTCGGAGGCCCCAGTACCGGCCTTGCCTCACGGCAGGCTCCAATGCCGGCCTCGCTGGCCCCAGCAGTGGCCTAACCCCTCGGCAGGCTCCGATCCCGGCCTCAGTGGCCCCAGTACCGGCCTTGCCTCAAGGCAGGCTCCGATGCCGGCCTCGCTGGCCCCAGCAGCGGCCTAACCCCTCGGCAGGCTCCAATCCCGGCCTCAGAGGCCCCAGCACTGGTCATGCCTCAAGGCAGGCTCCGATGCCGGCCTCGCTGGCCCCAGCACCGGCCTAACCCCTCGGCAGGCTCTTGTCCTGGCCTCGGAGGCCCCAGTACCGGCCTTGCCTCACGGCAGGCTCCGATGCCGGCCTCGCTGGCCCCAGCAGCGGCCTAACCCCTCGGCCGGCTCCGATCCCGGCCTCGGAGGCCCCAGCACTGGTCATGCCTCAAGGCAGGCTCCGATGCCGGCCTCGCTGGCCCCAGCACCGGCCTAACCCCTTGGCAGACTCTTATCCTGGCCTCGGAGGCCCCAGTACCGGCCTTGCCTCACGGCAGGCTCCGATGCCGGCCTCGCTGGCCCCAGCACCGGCCTAACCCCTCGGCATGCTCCGATCCCGGCCTCGGAGGCCCCAGCACTGGTCATGCCTCACGGCAGGCTCCGCTGCCGGCCTCGTTGGCCCCAGCACCGGCCTAACCCCTCGGCAAGCTCTTATCCTGGCCTCGGAGGCCCCAGTACCGGCCTTGCCTCATGGCAGGCTCCGATGCCGGCCTCGCTGGCCCCAGCACCGGCCTAATCCCTCGGCAGGTTCTTATCCTGGCCTCGAGGCCCCAGTACCGGCCTTGCCTCAAGGCAGGCTCCGATGCCGGCCTCACTGGCCCCAGCACTGGCCTGACCCCTCAGCAGGCTCTTATCCTGGCCTCGGAGGCCCCAGTACCGGCCTTTGCTCACGGCAGGCTCCGATGCTGGCCTCGCTGGACGCAGCAGCGGCCTAACCCCTCGGCAGGCTCCGATCCCGGCCTCAGAGGCCCCAGCACTGGTCATGCCTCAAGGCAGGCTCCGATGCCGGCCTCGCTAGCCCCAGCACCGGCCTAACCCCTTGGCAGGCTCTTATCCTGGCCTCGGAGGCCCCAGTACCGGCCTTGCCTCACGGCAGGCTCCGATGCCGGCATCGCTGGCCCCAGCACCGGCCTAACCCCTCGGCATGCTCCGATCCCGGCCTCGGAGGCCCTAGCACTGGTCATGCCTCACGGCAGGCTCCGCTGCCGGCCTTGTTGGCCCCAGAACCGGCCTAACCCCTCGGCAAGCTCTTATCCTGGCCTCGGAGGCCCCAGTACCGGCCTTGCCTCACAGCAGGCTCCGATGCCGGCCTCGCTGGCCCCAGCACCGGCCTAACCCCTCGGCAGGCTCTTATCCTGGCCTAGAGGCCCCAGTACCGGCCTTGCCTCACGGCAGGCTCCGATGCCGGCCTCACTGGCCCCAGCAGCGGCCTAACCCCTCGGCAGGCTCCGATCCCGGCCTCAGAGGCCCCAGTACCGGCCTTGCCTCACGGCAGGCTCCGATGCCGGCCTCGCTGGCCCCAGCAGCGGCCTAACCCCTCGGCAGGCTCCGATCCCGGCCTCGGAGGCCCCAGCACTGGAAATGCCTCAAGGCAGGCTCCGATGCCGGCCTCGCTGGCCCCAGCACCGGCCTAACCCTTTGGCAGACTCTTATCCTGGCCCCAGAGGCCCCAGTACCGGCCTTGCCTCACGGCAGGCTCCGATGCCGGCCTCGCTGGCCCCAGCACCGGCCTAACCCCGCGGCATGCTCCGATCCCGGCCTCGGAGGCCCCAGCACTGGTCATGCCTCACGGCAGGCTCCGCTGCCGGCCTCGTTGGCCCCAGCAGCGGCCTAACCCCTCGGCAAGCTCTTATCCTGGCCTCGGAGGCCCCAGTACCGGCCTTGCCTCACGGCAGGCTCCGCTGCCGGCCTCGTTGGCCCCAGGAGCGGCCTAACCCCTCGGCAGGCTCTTATCCTGGCCTCGGAGGCCCCAGTACCGGCCTTGCCTCACGGCAGGCTCCGATGCCGGCCTCGCTGGCCCCAGCACCGGCCTAACCCCTCGGCATGCTCCAATCCCGGCCTCGGAGGCCCTAGCACTGGTCATGCCTCACGGCAGGCTCCGCTGCCGGCCTTGTTGGCCCCAGCACCGGCCTAACCCCTCGGCAAGCTCTTATCCTGGCCTCGGAGGCCCCAGTACCGGCCTTGCCTCACAGCAGGCTCCGATGCCGGCCTCGCTGGCTCCAGCACCGGCCTAACCCCTCGGCAGGCTCTTATCCTGGCCTAGAGGCCCCAGTACCGGCCTTGCCTCACGGCAGGCTCCGATGCCGACCTCACTGGCCCCAGCAGCGGCCTAACCCCTCGGCAGGCTCCGATCCCGGCCTCAGAGGCCCCAGTACCGGCCTTGCCTCACGGCAGGCTCCGATGCCGGCCTCGCTGGCCCCAGCAGCGGCCTAACCCCTCGGCAGGCTCCGATCCCGGCCTCGGAGGCCCCAGCACTGGAAATGCCTCAAGGCAGGCTCCGATGCCGGCCTCGCTGGCCCCAGCACCGGCCTAACCCCTTGGCAGACTCTTATCCTGGCCTCGGAGGCCCCAGTACCGGCCTTGCCTCACGGCAGGCTCCGATGCCGGCCTCGCTGGCCCCAGCACCGGCCTAACCCCGCGGCATGCTCCGATCCCGGCCTCGGAGGCCCCAGCACTGGTCATGCCTCACGGCAGGCTCCGCTGCCGGCCTCGTTGGCCCCAGCAGCGGCCTAACCCCTCGGCAAGCTCTTATCCTGGCCTCGGAGGCCCCAGTACCGGCCTTGCCTCACGGCAGGCTCCGCTGCCGGCCTCGTTGGCCCCAGCAGCGGCCTAACCCCTCGGCAAGCTCTTATCCTGGCCTCGGAGGCCCCAGTACCGGCCTTGCCTCACGGCAGGCTCCGATGCCGGCCTCGCTGGCCCCAGCAGCGGCCTAACCCCTCGGCAGGCTCCGATCCCGGCCTCAGCGGCCCCAGCACTGGTCATGCCTCACGGCAGGCTCCGATGCCGGCCTCGCTGGCCCCAGCAGCGGCCTAACCCCTCGGCAAGCTCTTGTCCTGGCCTCGGAGGCCCCAGTACCGGCCTTGCCTCAAGGCAGGCTCCGATGCCGGCCTCACTGGCCCCAGCAGCGGCCTAACCCCTCGGCAGGCTCCGATCCCGGCCTCGGAGGCCCCAGTACCGGCCTTGCCTCACGGCAGGCTCCGATGCCGGCCTCGCTGGCCCCAGCAGCGGCCTAACCCCTCGGCAGGCTCCGATCCCGGCCTCGGAGGCCCCAGCACTGGAAATGCCTCAAGGCAGGCTCCGATGCCGGCCTCGCTGGCCCCAGCACCGGCCTAACCCCTCGGCATGCTCCGATCCCGGCCTCGGAGGCCCCAGCACTGGTCATGCCTCACGGCAGGCTCCGCTGCCGGCCTCGTTGGCCCCAGCACCGGCCTAACCCCTCGGCAAGCTCTTATCCTGGCCTCGGAGGCCCCAGTACCGGCCTTGCCTCATGGCAGGCTCCGATGCCGGCCTCGCTGGCCCCAGCACCGGCCTAATCCCTCGGCAGGTTCTTATCCTGGCCTCGAGGCCCCAGTACCGGCCTTGCCTCAAGGCAGGCTCCGATGCCGGCCTCACTGGCCCCAGCACTGGCCTGACCCCTCAGCAGGCTCTTATCCTGGCCTCGGAGGCCCCAGTACCGGCCTTTGCTCACGGCAGGCTCCGATGCTGGCCTCGCTGGACGCAGCAGCGGCCTAACCCCTCGGCAGGCTCCGATCCCGGCCTCAGAGGCCCCAGCACTGGTCATGCCTCAAGGCAGGCTCCGATGCCGGCCTCGCTAGCCCCAGCACCGGCCTAACCCCTTGGCAGGCTCTTATCCTGGCCTCGGAGGCCCCAGTACCGGCCTTGCCTCACGGCAGGCTCCGATGCCGGCATCGCTGGCCCCAGCACCGGCCTAACCCCTCGGCATGCTCCGATCCCGGCCTCGGAGGCCCTAGCACTGGTCATGCCTCACGGCAGGCTCCGCTGCCGGCCTTGTTGGCCCCAGAACCGGCCTAACCCCTCGGCAAGCTCTTATCCTGGCCTCGGAGGCCCCAGTACCGGCCTTGCCTCACAGCAGGCTCCGATGCCGGCCTCGCTGGCCCCAGCACCGGCCTAACCCCTCGGCAGGCTCTTATCCTGGCCTAGAGGCCCCAGTACCGGCCTTGCCTCACGGCAGGCTCCGATGCCGGCCTCACTGGCCCCAGCAGCGGCCTAACCCCTCGGCAGGCTCCGATCCCGGCCTCAGAGGCCCCAGTACCGGCCTTGCCTCACGGCAGGCTCCGATGCCGGCCTCGCTGGCCCCAGCAGCGGCCTAACCCCTCGGCAGGCTCCGATCCCGGCCTCGGAGGCCCCAGCACTGGAAATGCCTCAAGGCAGGCTCCGATGCCGGCCTCGCTGGCCCCAGCACCGGCCTAACCCTTTGGCAGACTCTTATCCTGGCCCCAGAGGCCCCAGTACCGGCCTTGCCTCACGGCAGGCTCCGATGCCGGCCTCGCTGGCCCCAGCACCGGCCTAACCCCGCGGCATGCTCCGATCCCGGCCTCGGAGGCCCCAGCACTGGTCATGCCTCACGGCAGGCTCCGCTGCCGGCCTCGTTGGCCCCAGCAGCGGCCTAACCCCTCGGCAAGCTCTTATCCTGGCCTCGGAGGCCCCAGTACCGGCCTTGCCTCACGGCAGGCTCCGCTGCCGGCCTCGTTGGCCCCAGGAGCGGCCTAACCCCTCGGCAGGCTCTTATCCTGGCCTCGGAGGCCCCAGTACCGGCCTTGCCTCACGGCAGGCTCCGATGCCGGCCTCGCTGGCCCCAGCACCGGCCTAACCCCTCGGCATGCTCCAATCCCGGCCTCGGAGGCCCTAGCACTGGTCATGCCTCACGGCAGGCTCCGCTGCCGGCCTTGTTGGCCCCAGCACCGGCCTAACCCCTCGGCAAGCTCTTATCCTGGCCTCGGAGGCCCCAGTACCGGCCTTGCCTCACAGCAGGCTCCGATGCCGGCCTCGCTGGCTCCAGCACCGGCCTAACCCCTCGGCAGGCTCTTATCCTGGCCTAGAGGCCCCAGTACCGGCCTTGCCTCACGGCAGGCTCCGATGCCGACCTCACTGGCCCCAGCAGCGGCCTAACCCCTCGGCAGGCTCCGATCCCGGCCTCAGAGGCCCCAGTACCGGCCTTGCCTCACGGCAGGCTCCGATGCCGGCCTCGCTGGCCCCAGCAGCGGCCTAACCCCTCGGCAGGCTCCGATCCCGGCCTCGGAGGCCCCAGCACTGGAAATGCCTCAAGGCAGGCTCCGATGCCGGCCTCGCTGGCCCCAGCACCGGCCTAACCCCTTGGCAGACTCTTATCCTGGCCTCGGAGGCCCCAGTACCGGCCTTGCCTCACGGCAGGCTCCGATGCCGGCCTCGCTGGCCCCAGCACCGGCCTAACCCCGCGGCATGCTCCGATCCCGGCCTCGGAGGCCCCAGCACTGGTCATGCCTCACGGCAGGCTCCGCTGCCGGCCTCGTTGGCCCCAGCAGCGGCCTAACCCCTCGGCAAGCTCTTATCCTGGCCTCGGAGGCCCCAGTACCGGCCTTGCCTCACGGCAGGCTCCGCTGCCGGCCTCGTTGGCCCCAGCAGCGGCCTAACCCCTCGGCAAGCTCTTATCCTGGCCTCGGAGGCCCCAGTACCGGCCTTGCCTCACGGCAGGCTCCGATGCCGGCCTCGCTGGCCCCAGCAGCGGCCTAACCCCTCGGCAGGCTCCGATCCCGGCCTCAGCGGCCCCAGCACTGGTCATGCCTCACGGCAGGCTCCGATGCCGGCCTCGCTGGCCCCAGCAGCGGCCTAACCCCTCGGCAAGCTCTTGTCCTGGCCTCGGAGGCCCCAGTACCGGCCTTGCCTCAAGGCAGGCTCCGATGCCGGCCTCACTGGCCCCAGCAGCGGCCTAACCCCTCGGCAGGCTCCGATCCCGGCCTCGGAGGCCCCAGTACCGGCCTTGCCTCACGGCAGGCTCCGATGCCGGCCTCGCTGGCCCCAGCAGCGGCCTAACCCCTCGGCAGGCTCCGATCCCGGCCTCGGAGGCCCCAGCACTGGAAATGCCTCAAGGCAGGCTCCGATGCCGGCCTCGCTGGCCCCAGCACCGGCCTAACCCCTTGGCAGACTCTTATCCTGGCCTCGGAGGCCCCAGTACCGGCCTTGCCTCACGGCAGGCTCCGATGCCGGCCTCGCTGGCCCCAGCACCGGCCTAACCCCGCGGCATGCTCCGATCCCGGCCTCGGAGGCCCCAGCACTGGTCATGCCTCACGGCAGGCTCCGCTGCCGGCCTCGTTGGCCCCAGCAGCGGCCTAACCCCTCGGCAAGCTCTTATCCTGGCCTCGGAGGCCCCAGTACCGGCCTTGCCTCACGGCAGGCTCCGCTGCCGGCCTCGTTGGCCCCAGCAGCGGCCTAACCCCTCGGCAAGCTCTTATCCTGGCCTCGGAGGCCCCAGTACCGGCCTTGCCTCACGGCAGGCTCCGATGCCGGCCTCGCTGGCCCCAGCAGCGGCCTAACCCCTCAGCAGGCTCCGATCCCGGCCTCAGCGGCCCCAGCACTGGTCATGCCTCACGGCAGGCTCCGATGCCGGCCTCGCTGGCCCCAGCACCGGCCTAACCCCTCGGCAAGCTCTTGTCCTGGCCTCGGAGGCCCCAGTACCGGCCTTGCCTCAAGGCAGGCTCCGATGCCGGCCTCACTGGCCCCAGCAGCGGCCTAACCCCTCGGCAGGCTCCGATCCCGGCCTCGGAGGCCCCAGCACTGGTCATGCCTCAAGGCAGGCTCCAATGCCGGCCTCGCTGGCCCCAGCACCGGCCTAATCCCTCAGCAGGCTCTTATCCTGGCCTCGGAGGCCCCAGCACCGGCCTAACCCCTCGGCAGGCTCTTATCCTGGCCTCGGAGGCCCAAGTACCGGCCTTGCCTCATGGCAGGCTCTGATGCCAGCCTCGCTGGCCCCAGCACCGGCCTAACCCCTCAGCAGGCTCCGGTCCCGTCCTCGGGGGCCCCAACACTGGCCTTGCCTCACGGCAGGCTCCGATGCCGGCCTCGCTGACCCCAGCACCGGCCTAACCCCTCAGCAAGTTCCGGACCCGACCTCGGAGGCCCTAGCACAAGCCTTGCATCATGGCAGGCTCCAATGCCGGCCTCGCTGGCCCCAGCATCGGTCTAACCCCTCTGCAGGTTCCAATCCCGGCCACGGAGGCCTCAGTAGTGGCCTTGCCTCACAGCAAGCTCAGATGTCGGCCACTGGCCCCAGCGCCCGCCTAACCCCTCAGCAGGTTCCGATCACTGTCTCTGTGGTTATTATTTCAAAGGTTCCAGTTGTAATGTATCAGATCTCTGCCTCCCCCGAATATTGGCCACTGGCATTGTCACTGCCTCCACCGTTTCAAATCCTTCCCAGGCTCTTTTTCCACTCTGAAAGTTGTCCAGTGTTCCTAAGCATGCGTGATGGTAGCATTCGACATTTAGTGTAATTTCTCCAAAAAAATAAAGTTGGTAAGATCCGGTTTCTGCTTCTCCTGAATACAAGTCTCCACCACCATCGCGAAGAACTCTTTCAACACCGCATTTCTCCTTGGTCTCCGCTAAACTCTCTCCTTATATGTGATGTCTGAGATTCTTAACAATATAGAGAAATAGCAGTCCTCTTTCACGGCGAATTTTTCCATAAGTTCCAGTGCATTTAGATAAGTTTTGTCTGCATCTCCAGTGTCCTGGCATCCATAACGGCTTTCTTACCACCTCTCCGATATTTTTCTTTATCTTTTTCTGTTCTGGGCCCGGTTTCTCCAGGGGTCTGGCGTGCTACTCGCAGTTCGGCCGGGACCCAGAGTCCCGCGACCCGGGCCCCATTAGGCGTGCCCCGCCCGCGACCCCCACCCAGAACCCAGCGTCTTACTGGGCCTGGTTTCTCCAGGGGTCTGGTGTGCTACGCGCAGTTCGGCCCGGGGCCCAGGGTCCCGCGACCCAGGCCCCGGCTTTTGTGCGCCGCGCGCAACCCCTGCCCAGAACCCAGCGTCTTACTGGGCCTGGTTTCTCCAGGGGTCTGGCGTGCTACGCGCAGTTCTGCCTGGGGCCCAGAGTCCCGCGACCCGGGCCCCATCTGGCGTGCCCAGCCCGCGACCCCTGCCCAGAACCCAGCGTCTTACTGGGTCTGGTTTCTCCAGGGGTCTCGATTCACTTTTCTTCTTCACCCTGAAGTTCTAGCTTTTGCTGTGATCACTTTCTACTTATGTTCCAGATTATTATTAGAATTTCCCTTGTTATTGTTAGAATTTTCATTTGGGGTAATGACTACACATCTTGCTCTGTTGCTAACTCATTGGATTTAGCCACTTATGCACCACTGACTCTTGTTTCTCATTCTCTAAATGCTCTTCTGTCTCTGTGTGGTGTTGCTGAATATTAAGCTGCTTTTTTTATTGCTATAACAAAATGCCTGAGACTGTGTACTTTATTTTTTAAAAAAGAGGTTCATTAGCCGGGCATGGTGGCGCATGCTTGTAATCCCCGCGCTTGGGAGGCGGAGACAGGAGGATCACGCTGGTTCGAAGCCAGCTGCGCTGGCTTAAGAGACCCTGTTTCAAAAATATAAAAAATAGGTCTGAGAGTGTAGCCCGGAGGTAGAAGGGCTTCCAGGAACCCCAGTACCACCAAAAAAAAAAGAGGTTCATTTATCTCACAGTTCTGGAGGCTGAAATGTTCAAGCGTGGGCAGCCACATTCATTTTGCCTGTGGTGAGAGCCTCATGGCAGATGGCCTCTCCACCCCTGGAAAAGCAATCACGTGCGAGATGGGAAGCCAGAGAGCAGGAAGGGACTAGTGTCGCTCATTTATAGCAACCCTCCCTTGAGAGAACTAAATTACTCTAAGGAAACAACTTCAACCCCTTCCAAAGGAGGTACCCCGCTGAACCCATCACCTCCCAACAAGCCCCACATCTGAGAAGTTCCACCACCTCAACTGTGCCATGCTGAAGACCAAAACTCATGAACCTAGGGAGACAAACACATCCAAGCCATTGCACACTGGTACTAATGGAGGTGTATGGTCCCACTGTTGTTTGGTTACAGACTTCCTCTAATAGTTTACCCTTAACCCGAGATCCGTGAGGGACAAACTGTCAGAATCACCACGTACCACCCTTTCCTCTGCCGGGAAAGGTGAACGACATCTGGAGCACATACAGGGACCTCAGGTCACAGTCCTCTCCACAGACAGATGCTACCCCATTGCTTTCTACGTCAGGTGTTGCTCATGAAGCATTCCATGACAGCTGGATCCTTTAAGTAACTAGTTATTTCTGTCTAGAAGTTTGTAATGTTTTCATTCCTGAGGTTGGAAAACTTCCCAGACGACCTTCAATGACTGTGCTGCTTTCTCCTCTCTTGTGGTTGGAACTTGGTGAACAACTGCAGTTGCCGATTCAGGTCGTTGTTCATGTTATTAACTTAATGATTGCCTCTTCTGTTTCTTTTTCCTCTCTGTATCTTATTTTATGGCCACATGAGTTTGTTCAAGGTATAGCCTCCATAAGCCTATTATTTTCTTACCTGATGGACCTTCTGGTTTTGCTCTGTTCTGATATATTTCCCCCAGTTGAACTTGCAGGCCATGAATACAAGTCTTGACAGTGACCAATACTCTCCTTGAATTTATTCACTAGAATTTTTAGTTCAAAACTCAGGCAGTAATTCTTTTACAATTATTCATTGACCACTCTTACAGTGTCTCTGTTTGGTTCAAAGTTTGGTTGTTGTTGTTATTGCTGTTGTTTTATTTTTTTTGTTTGTGTTGTGTTTTTGGTTTGTTTTGTATTTTGGTACTAGGGATGGAAACCAGGTACATTCTACCTCTGAGATACAACCCCAGTCCTTTTTCATTTTTTATTTTGAAATAGGGTCTTGCTAAGTTGTCGAGGCTGGCTTTGAACCTCTGGTTGTCTTGTTTCAGCCTCCCAAGTCCTGATATTACAGGCATGTGCCACTGCCCTTGGCACGATTAAAGTTGTGATCACTCCCTCTCCAGGCTTGCCAGAGTGTTTTGCATGCTTTTTCTCTCTAATCTCCTGGGCTGTCTCTGAGCACCAAGGCTCAAGTCCAGCTGTTGGATTCCTTCAAGTGAACGTGAAAGAGGGATGCTCAGCTGTGGTCAGAGAGCCCAGACTGCCCAAGACCCCGCCAGGGGTCTACAAGATCATGACTACTTTTATACACATATTAACATGTTCCCTGCCTTTTTTTTTTAACCATGTCGACATTTGTGCTAACGACATAAAAGCAATGGCAAGTAAACCTACTGTTTCTTTAGCATGAATCAAAGGAGTGTCACCAAAACGTATCAGCTGTCACTGTACCCTTTACTGCCGTGTGTGGAGAAAGTGAAGAATTAAAGACCCGAGTGGCTCATAAAGGTCACGGCAATAAAAGTTAAAGTTGGGCCCACTTCCAACATCAGAGACAGCGGGCTGCTCTGTAATCTCCCTCTCCCTAATGAACCAGCTCTAATTCTGGAGAATGAAAATAAAAATACACATAAAATGCACCAGCTTGTTTTACAAGAGTAGTGACTGTGGAACAGAAAAAAGCCTTCCTCCTGCTTTTTCATCTTTAATGTTATCAGCACCTAATGTGCTGCTTTGGCAACTGGAAAAAAAAGCACCGGCTGCTCTGAGGCCAGGGTTGGCCTGGCCAGCTGCCAGGAGGTGGCACTTGATGCCTCTGAGCCGCAACACTAGACCCAAGCTGAGCTGACAGTTTCCTCTGCTGCATGTATCTGTATTTTTCATCAGGATGAAAAGGAAGCATGGACTCTTAGTAGAGAACCGCATCCTTTTTCTTTCCCCTAAGGCCACGTTCATAATTTGAAGGACTTGATGAAGAATGGGAAAAAAAGATCCCTTACTTAAAAAAACAGGAGAAAGTGCTATTAAAGTTCCTCTAAAAATATTTTCTTTTACTAACCAAAAAAAGTAACAGGGTTGATAGTGATAATACCAGTAACCACATAAATGTGCAGATTTGCAAAATAATATTTTGGTGGTGTAATTTTGCATATAGTAATGTAATAAATAATGATAGGATAGCCGGGTGTGGTGGTGCACAGCTGTAATCCCAATACTTGGGAGGCTGAGATAGGAGGACTGTAGGTTTGTGGCCAGCCCCTGGGAGTGTAGCTCAGAGGTGGACTGCCCCTGGGTTCAATCCCCAGTATTACAAAAAGAAAAAAGAATAAAAGAAAAGAAAGAAAGAAAAATAACAGTATATGAATGTGATTTCTTGATTAATCGTAATTTCTTTTTCCGGTACTGGGGTAGAACCCCAGGGAATTCTATCTCCTCACTATACCCCTAGATCTATTTTTTATTCTTTATTTTAAAACAGGGTCTCACTGAGTTGCAAAAGGCCTCACTACATAGTTGAGGCTGTCCGTGAACTGTGATCCTCCTGTCTCAGCCTCCCGAATGCTAGGATTACAAGTATGTGCCACTACACCCGGCTACCATAAGATTTTTCCAGCTCACTTTTCTGGAAATTCATTAGATCATCAAAATCTATACATTTAACTTTAACAGAGTTGAAGTAGTACCAATTGCTCTTATACATGAAAGATTATACAGTTTTTAATAGTTTTAAATTTTGATAAGAATCTGCATATCCAACTGTTACTAGAGCTATAGAATATAGTACTGGGACAAATTTCTGATAAATCAAAATATAAATTTTATTACATATAGAACAGATAATTCTCACAGAGGAAAAAAAATTGTACTGGGGATTGAGCCCAGGGTAATTTTATCTTTGAGCTATTCTCCCAGCCCTTTTATTTTAAAGATTTAGCTCTGAAAATCAGTCATGTATACAATGTTATTTCATATAATGTTATTTTAATGTCCCCTCTGACATTTTCTGTAATTTGTGGTACTTTGATTGTCACTTCTATGGCTGTGGCCACCAATGTAGACCCAAGTCCTGGCCTGGGCACCACCTCTAGAACCCTTAGTCTGTCCCAGGGAAAGCACAGGAGACCTCAGCCAGAGGCCCTGTGAGCATTGCCCACTGCAGGCTGCTGCTGGACCACAGTCATCCATTTATGTGCGTCTGTCCCATCAAACATCATCAGAAAACACAAGTTCAAAGATCAATTGATATTACGAGTTTCAAGTCAGTCACAAAGGAATATTATGTGGAGCAGGAGGGGCCTGTACATGCAGGCTTACACAGGCCTCACAGCCATGAGCCAGCCCTGCTCGGTGACCAGACACTTGTCACTAGCGGTTTGGATTGAAGTGTTTAATGCACATATTTTTATTGCCAATCTAGTAAGTAATTTGTCTTGTAAGCCTGCCGCTTATAATTTCTCCTAAAAATGTGTGAGGCTGTGTGAAGCTCTCAGCCAGGAGCTCTCTGTCCTCTCCTTCTTAATCAGTTGGCTATCTCTTTAGAAAACCCAACTCTGACCTCTATTAGTTGTTGGGTCCTTCTGAGCCCCCTACCTACCCTTCTTCAGGAGTTCATGGCCCAGGCATGGAGAAGCACTGGATTCACAGCCATAGAGAACTGGCCACAAACGCAGCCCAAAGCAGAGCTTGGAGCACAAGCCCTGGAGCAATCCACCTTCCTGCTGTGAGCTTTGTGCATGTTATTAACCTCTGTGATCCTCAGTTTCTTCATATCCTTCATTTTGGGCATTGGGGATTGAACCCAGGGACATTTGACCTTTGAGCTATGCCCCTAGCCCTTTATTTTTTATTTTTTATTCAGAAACATAGTCTTGCTAAGTTTCTGAGGATATTGCTAAATTGCAGAGGCTGCCCTCAAATCTGCAGTCCTCTGTCTCAGCCTCCCAAATACTGGGTCTTCATCTTTTATCTCTGCATAATGGTATATCGTTATAGAGCTTGATAATGTTTATTGCTAGCTAATTCTAAATAAATGGGGTTCAGTCTCTTAGCTTGTAGCAATGATCTCCTTCTGAGGACAAAAATACTAATTTTTACTAACATACGTTTGAAAAATGTAGGAGATTTTCATTAGGGCTTTCTGAGACACCTGCCAAAAGCAGAAAAGCTGCTACAGCACCAGCTGAGGTTGTGTGTGTGAGCATGTGTGCATACACTCAGGTATCCAAAAGGCTCTGGGTCTGCATACCATCTTCCCTGCACTTACTTGAAAGAAGGCCCCGAGCGTCCTGTGTACATCCAACACATACACATGGCTTTCATCTCATTGCTAGGATTGCTTCCTCTTGTCTTGTTTCCATGGCAACCATCAGTAGACCTCCAAAAAGACAACACAGTTAAGGAATACAGAGCAGAGCGCCTCTGCATACCTACAAAGACAAAGAGCAGGCTTTTTGGTTTTTGTTTTGTTTTGTTGGTGGTACTGGGGTGCCTGGAAACCCTTCTACCTCCAGGCTACACTCCCAGACCTATTTTATACTTTTTAAAATTTGGAAACAGGGTCTCTTAAGCCAGCGTGGCTGGCTTCAAACCTGCGCAATTCTCCTGTCTCCGCCTCCCAAGTGCGGGGATTACAAGCCTGCGCCACCACGCCCGGCAGCTTTTCGTTTTTAAGTGTCTTGTTTTGTTATAGTTTTATGTGGGATTTCAATACTACCTTATGCTGGTAATGAATTTGAATTATATGTCCAATACCTGAGTTCTGTAAAAAGGAATTCAGACTATGAGAAGCAATTCATATTTAAGTTTCATGAGCATTGCTAGTAGAGACTAAATGGTTAATTAGGGTTAATTACTCAATCCTATATACCAATAGATAGGCATGTTAAAATTAATTTCTTTCTCATTGGGCTTTACAAAATATAAGTGTGATCTAGTACAAGTAAACTAAGTCATCAAAAATAATGGAACCATCACATCTCATTAAATTCTCCCAGGAGATTTGTGTCATGGAATACCTGCAAGTATCTCCGTTGCTAAACAAGTGACCTTGGAAATGGCCATCAAGCCAGTGTCCTGGCCATCCTCCACCCTCACCTCCCCAGTCTGCTTTCCCAGGTACCTGAGGTTGCCCCTTAATATGCTTCCTTCATTTTTAATATGCTTCCCTTCACTCTCTTTCCTGCCAACTCGGTTAGGATTCTAGAAAAGAGGAACCACTCTGAGATTTCTACCAGAGAGGGAATGTTGTACAACTGAGAATCAGCTGCAAGGATAATGGAAGAGCTGAGAAGCCAGCAGGGGGTGGAGGGCAAAGTCACACAGTAGCAACAGTGGGAAGCAGCTCCCACCTGGTGCTACAGGGTGGATCTGGAATGCCCTCCCAAAGGCCATGCAGTAAAGGCTTAGTCTGCAGGGTGGTGCTCTTAGGAGGTAGGTGGTAGAGCCTTTAAGAGGCAGGGCCTAGGGGGAGGTCTTAGGTCTTGGGAGCAGGCCCTTGAAGGGCAGTGTGGGACCCTGCCCTGGTATCGGCCGGCTGTGTCTTTCACTTCCTGGAGGAGGGGCATTTGCTCTCCAGGTACTTCTGCCATGAAATGCTGCCCACCATAGGGCCAACCAACCCCAGACTGGATCCTCTAATACTGTGAGTCAAAACAAACTTCTCTTCTTTATAAGTTAATTATCTCAGGTGTTTGTTTAATATCGCAGAAAGCTGACTGACACCCCTGGGTTAATGAATAAAGAGGAAGATGTGTTACTGGGCCTCAGGGGCCAGGCTCACCGGGGAGAGGCCGGAAGGTTCATCCAGAGACTAGAGCCACAGAAGAGTCACAAGGCAACATCTCAGGCAAATAAAGTTGGATTCTTTGCAAGTGGGACCATCAGCAGCTTGTGAAATTTCCCCTGGCGATTATTTAAAGAGTCCAATCTGAATTTGAATTCCTAATATTAAATCTGTCCCAGACTGAACATTGACATAACATCAGTCAAGGTCTGAAAGCAGAGAGCAAAGGTCCCAGTAGACCAGGCAGCCAACCCACTCTAAGCTAACCTTTGTAGAAATGCCCAAGGACTGTATCCAATGTAAGGAACTTTTTAAAGTCATTTTTAAATAATTGCTTTTAAAAGATACTATTTAAAGATCTATGTTTTTCTTAATGTCTATTGAAAACGTGATTAAGTATCAGACTATATGCTAATTACAGTAAACTATTATCTGGCCCAATTGATGCAAAGGCATTTCAAATAATGTACATAAATTGACTAGAGTAAGATATCCTGCTTAATAACTTAATTAGCTTGCACATACTAAGTGTGTACTAATTATTTGTTGAATGAACTAATCATCACAGGAAGATTAATGTTCAGTATGACAGTATTGTGATTTTTATTGTATTTTAATTCTTCAAAAATTGATAATCTACCATGATTCATATAATTAATCTGCTATTAAAAAACAAACATTTTAATATGATCGTCTTTAAGTGACTGAGAAGTCATCTCAAGATTTTATACAGCCCTAGGGTAGTCACCATGAACACCAATTATCATCATAAAGATTGTTAAAGAGAAGTCTGATTGGCCAAGTGCCAGATAAGAGAGCAACAGAGGCCCAGGAAGGAAAAAATGGTTAACTGCTTTTAAAGAACTATCAGAAAGAAGTTTCTGTGCGTTTTTCATTAAGTATTTGTTTATATAACACATGTTAATTGAGCAATTAATAATACCTCCTAGGGAATAACAAGATAAATAAGATGAGGTCTTTGCCTTGGAGTACCTTATAGTCTAATGGGTCCAGTTAATCACACAAGTCAAGTCCCTAGGAAGTAGTGAGGCTTGAGGGCGACCAGGCCAGAGGACATGAGAAGGAAATTTGAGAACAAATGCTAGCCGATGGCAGGAATCAAGCTGCTCATTTAAAAAGCAGTTGAAGATGGACATGCCCTCATCAAGATAGCACTTGATGTACAATCCAGAAGACTTAGAGGTCATTGGAAACATTCAAGCAATAGGCCCAGAAAGGACAATTACAGAAAGCATACAAATGAAGGGTGAGCGCTAGAAATATTAGAATAAAAACCAGCCATAAAATTATATGTCTGAATGTCTCCAAGGGTTGACTGGGGAAGTTGAAGAAAAAACGTTTGTTAGAAAAAAGGATAATGACTATTCCCATTCATATGTGCCTGCCTATAGGCTGGATAAGACGTCCAATAAGAGACACCCATCATGAGTGTGCTAAACAGCTCACGCGATTTGCAAAGTAGCTTATTATGATATTGTTATTGTATAACCTTCATCCAGAAATAAAATGCTCACTTGTCATTTTCCAAAATATTTTGAGTAACAATATTGAGACCTTGGTTAACACAATATTATTAAAGGCTTTCAAGAATAACTGTGCCAGTCATCTTTATAGGATTCAAACAGGACTGTTTCCATTTTAGTAAAACCATGATGCTGATGCTGATGCTGATATTGCCCAGGATTTTAGGCTTAGGTTGGAGAAAACACGATCCAGAGTCCATTCCATGAGAAGTTTATGAGCAGCAATGATCATGTCTTGACACAGGCACAATGCGCTGATTTGTGCTCTCCTGGCAGGAGCTGGAGAGTCAGTTGAGACACTGTATTACACAACTGCATGGCAGTTGGGCTGGGAAGAGCCCTATACTTTGCTTTATAAGGATGGCATTTCGCTGACTCTTTCTATTTTCTCTTTATCTTTTTAGAGGTGACAGAAATGGATTTAACATGAGAGAGCCAGATAATAGCGCTTTGACATTTACCAAGCACTTTCTTCTATGACATGAATACACGTAAAGTTCACAATAAAAGCCTGCACGGTGATGCAAATCTGTAATCCCAGTATTTGGAGGCTGAGACAGGAGGATTGTGGGTTTGAGGTCAACCTTGGCAAATTTAGTGAGGCCCTCAGCAACTTAGTGAAACCCTATTTCAAAATTGAAAAAATAATAATAAAATGAAGTGTAATCCAGAGGTAGAATGCACCTTGGGTTCAATCCCAGTGCAAAAAAAAAAAACACAATAATTCTGTGAAGTGGCTGTCATCTTCTATTGCTGACAGATGGATGTGACAAGCATTATATGAAATGACCAATTTTTAACCCCCTGTCTCATGACTCCATTCCTCTAGATGGGTAGGATGGGTCTATAATTGGTTCAGAAGAGTTTGTTCCTGAACGATGCTATTTTTCAGACTTCAAGCTACCCCGGCTTCCAGTGATCCCTCTTCAAAACTTGCTTTTTATTGTCTTCATTCAATATGCACTTTTAAATATATTTCCAGTGGTGGAAAAACGTCCAGTAAATCTAAATCTCTGATGTCTCATAACTCACATCTTATCTATTGTCAATACATATATACATCGTATACCATTGTAATATGTATCTGCCATCTTTCATTGTTTTTATCATTGCGTATTGAACACACATCACCAAAGATGTCCCAGTTTATAGGATGTGTGCAGCACCAGGCTCTGAGGTTGGGCTACTCTCCCAACATGATAAAAATACAGAGAAAAACTCAGGAATGTTTTTTCCATTTTAAAATTAAAGTTGCTGTTAATTTAAAAAATTTTGATCATTTAATCTTCAAAGACTATTGTTTTTTTTTTTTTTTTGGGCAGTAATGGGGATAAAACCCAGAAGCATTCTACCTCTGAGCTACACCTCCAACTCTAGTTTTTAGTCTTTACTTTTGAAACAGGGTCTCACTGAGTTGCATAGGGCCTTACTAAGTAGTAGCTGAGGCTGGCTACGAACCAGGATCCTCCTCTCTCAGCCTCCCAAATGCTGGGATTACAAACCTGTGCCACCACGCCTGGCTGACTGTTATTTAATTTTTAAAAGGAATAGTCACCTGAACCTGAAAGTTCTGTTTCAAAACTGATTATGTGCTTAAAATGAGAATTTGTTAGGAAATCGTGTCATAAAGTTTTGATTATGACACCCCAAAATTGGCCCTTGTTTGCCATCTACGGAGCCTACTGTAATCTGGCCCTTTCTACCATTCTAATAAAAACAGACTAGTAGTTCTTTTCTGCCTGTTTGTATCCCCATTAGAACAAACCGCACTCCTTGACAACCCATAGTGGGCCCTTAGCCCCTTGCTCCTCAAAGTGTGGTCCACAAAATCTGGGCACCCTTAGAATGTTACTAGAAATGCAAGACCTGAGGTTCCCCCAACTGAAAGAATCTAATCAGCATTTTGCCAAAATCCCCATGTGATCCACATACACGCTGAAGTTGGAGAAGGCAACAGAGACGGCTGGTTCTCGATTTTAGCTTCCCATTGTAAAGGCCTGGGAGATGGATCCCACCCCAAAGAAGCTGATTCACTTGGCCTGGGGATTTTTTTTTTTTTTTTTAAGCTCTGTGGTGATTCCAGTGTGTAACCAAGATTGAAACTCAGTGCCCAGTGGGTTAGGTGACTTGTTCCAGGTAAGAAGGCAAATTTGCAAGAATTAAAAATTGGAAGGTCCCTATCTGACTTAGGGCTGCTGCTAATATATAAGAGCTCCCTCCCACCTGGCTCCGTTTACGCCCCAAGGCTCTGTTCCCACGCGGGAGCTGGCATGATGCTTGTTTCCCAGACCCCTTTCCACTTACCTGCCCCTCCTCAGCTTAGACCTGTTCTGCCTTTCTGGGGACACTTGAATGCCTCTTCAGTTTGCTTTCCTCCCTTCTCCACTGGGCCCACTCTCCTGAAGTCGTCCTCAGCCTTTTCGTCCTCCTGCTGCAACTGAGCATGCTGACTCCCATGTTTCCGATTCTGCAAGTCCAGTTTCTGGCTCGATTTCCTGGCCTTTGACCTGCCTCACCTTCTTATATCCACTGAATTCTCTCTCTCTCTCTCTCTCTCTCTCTCTCTCTCTCTCTCTCTCATGGGGATTGAACCCAGGGGTATTCTACCTCTGAGCTACACCCCTAGCTGTTTTCATTTTTTGTTTTCAAATAGGTTGCTGAGAGCCTTACTAAGTTGCTGAGGCTGTCCTTGAGCCTGCTATTCTCCTGTCTCAGCCTCTTATGAATCTACTCTAGATAGCGTTTCCATACAACCCTATAGTTCTCAAAGAACACGGGTTAGACCCTTCCAAAGAGCCCCTTACCAACTTCGAGTGCTGCCGCCTTCTCCCCCAGGTCGGCTGCATTTTGACTCATGAGCCAGTACACCTGCTCCATTCGCTCACAAGTCCCTCCCCAGAGCTGCAAGCCCTCCACCATCTGTGCGCCCATCCTCTCCTCCTTCTCTGGGTGAACCATTGCAGTCAGGTGAGTCCCCAGCATCCCCCCAGCCCCAGCTTTGCTGCTCACCTTGCCAGTCTGATGACATGAGTAATCTCCAGGGAGATTGTTTTGCTGGGTTGGTAGGTCCATGACAAGCACAGATGAGATAAGGACATTTTAGAATGGTACCAATTTGAAATAAAGGCCGGTTCAGTTTCCATCTTGATTTTACTGACAGAATATTTTCACCTGACCTGCCAGTCATTCTCTAATTATAGCTCCCATTGCCCGCCCCCCCTTACCAGCACTGCCCTCTGTCTATCTAAATGTTCTGTTTGAAGCCGCAAGACTATTTACCCAAGATTCAAAGGTGGTCCATAGTTTAAAGGGAAAATCCTAGTACTTAGGAGGCTGAGAGAGAAGGATGACAGGCCCAGCCTTGGCAACTTAATGTGACCTTGTTTCAAAATAAAATAATAAAAAGGGCTGATGGTGTAGCTGGGAGGTAGGATGCCCCTGGGTTCAGTTTATATAGTATTACATGCTGTACCTGTGTGACTGCTCATACACACACATACAGAAAAAATGGCTATAAAATCTTTATGTCTTAAATATACCACATAGCATTGAAACACCATAGAATTTGCCATCTAATAACTTGAATATAAATTAGCCAAAGCTTTGATTCACATGCAGATGGAGATCAAAACAAGCCAAAATGCCTTAAGCAACATTTATGCTCAAGGCCATAATTAGACAATTCTACAATATTAAAAGGACATGGAGTTTTTCAAACTCATCAATTGAGATTTGAAACAACAAAAAATGTCAGCTTATTCTAGGGAATTTTTTATTGTTTGTGGTACTGGGGATTGAACCCAGGGGCATTCTACCTCTGATCTACACTCCCAATTCTTTTGTTTTGAAGCAGAATCTTGGTAGGTTGCTGAGAGCCTTGTTACTTGCTGAGGCTGTCCTCAAATCTATGATCCTCCTGTCTCAGCCTCTCAACTTCTGGTATTACTGGCCACCATGCCTGTCTTATTCTAGGGGTTTTTCTAAGAAGTGTTTCTGTTGAAAATAATTTATACAAAATAAAATTATTTCACATTAAATGGCTTCACTATAAAATAATTATCCTGAACAATTATACTAAAACCAGAAATTCTACCAAAAGTTCTCAAATTACATAAAAAATTAGTGAGCCTTCAATTATTTACCAACTAAATAACAAGTATACAAATTTTAATGTTTTGTCTATGCCCCTGTTACAAAAAAGCAGATGGTATACCATACTGGTACAGACATCTTCTGCCAAATTATCTTCAGAATTCTACCAAACCAACATTTTTAGTACCCAAATCCAAGGAAATAATTTGGTATTATTAACTAAATGTGAGAATCAATTTTTCTTTTTTAGTGTTGCCAAAGGATTCTTTGAAAATGTATACGCAGTCACAAATAAAATAACTAAAGAGCTTCAGGGTAAATCACTTTGATTGAACTAGTTCCTGGTTTTACAAAATTGAGCTCTAAATATCTATTAATACAAAATCTCATGCACATTAAGAGTAAGTGAAAATTGGTCTGGGAAAAATCTGTCTGAGGGAGGTACATTGTTTATTGAATATTTACTGTGTTCAGCACTGTGCTGAGACAGACATCTCATTGTAAATGTGTAATACTCTCATTTCAAAGATGAGGACACTGAGTCTCTGGAGGGTTGAGCTAACTAAGAGCCCACAACTCTGAGGTTCAAAGCCAGCCTCAGCAGCTTAGTGAAGCTCTCAGCAACTTAGTGAGACCCTGTTTCCAAATTAAAAAAAAAAAAAAAGAAAGAAAATAGGTCTGGGTGTGTAGCCGAGAGGTAAAAGGCACCTGGGTTGCATCCCCAGTAACACACACACACACACACACACACACACACACACGTAAGTTGACTTTTTTTCTTCTCTAATTTCTTGGGCCAAGAAAAATACTTTCATATTATTAGTTGTTAAGTCTTTTCTGAAGAACAGAAATAGTGTCATGTAGAACTTCTCCATGTTTGTCAGGGTGTTGACCACAGTCATTAGCAGGACTTCCAAGCTTGTGGTCTTCCTGGATCTCTTTCTCATTGATTTCAAACAAAGGGCCTTCGCCACAAATGCATGAGACTTGGGTGTTCCAGGAAATGTCTGGCACTCGACAACAAGAAAGCACTCCAGCGATATTTGAGTCTGAGGGAAAAAAAGCTATAAGTTCTAAGAATGATAAGTATTTGGAAGGGCTCTTCTACAAGAGGACCTCCCTGTTTTTATTCACAGATAAAGAACTTAGAAAGACTTGATCTAGTTCAGGAACAGTGAACAATGAAAACAAAAAGTCACAATCTTGTCACTCGGCAGTAAGTCTAAGAGTAATGACTTAGAATAGACGTAAGTGTTCACCTTGCGACCTAGAAAGGCAAGTTGTCAAAGGTCACGTGGAAGCTGATCACTTGCCTCGAATCAGTACTAAACTGTGTGGCATCGAACACACGTCAGTCTTCAGTTGACTCGCAGTCCCTATTAATTCGGTCTTTTGTCTTTCAGACAATAGTAATGGTCATAAGCTGGTTCTGTTTATGCCTTTACCCCATCATTCATTCCCATATTTATTCAACTACTTATATTTCATATATCAATTCTTTCACAATGTCATGTATAAGAGACTGTGTTAAACACGGAAAAAGAATATGACAGAAAAGACCTGGCTTCTGAGGCACTCTTGTTCACAATGATCAAAATCAGTCAAATGAACATTTTTCTTCCCAGGCAGAAATTTCCAGCAGCATGGCTCAATATGAAATATCAAATGGAGATGCTAGAGAGCAATATATTTACTCTATTAACTCAGAAAAGGACAACTGGGATAAAAACACAATTTTATGGCTATATAAAAAGCAAAGCAGTTTTATTCTCCCTGAATTAGTATGATATTCAGAAACTAAGTTGCTAGAATTTTCCCTTCCACCTAGACCTTTCTAAAAATGTCATCTTGATCAATAATTTGGCTTAAATTTAAATTTACAGGTCAGTTATGTCTATTTATAAAGCTCATTTCTAATTATAAAGCTTGCTTGAAAGATTCTTGAAAAAAGTATTTTTTTAATTTGTTAAACATTTTGAAAATTCTAACTACACCATTATTTTATTTTATTATGGTACAGGATATTAAACTCGGAGGCATTCTACCTCCAAACTACATCCCAAGCCCTCTTTTTATTTTAATTTTTTTTTTTTTATTGGAAACAAGATCTAAGTTTCAGAGGTCCTTCTTAGGTTGCTGAGGCTGGCTGCAAACCTGTAATTCTCCTGTCTCAGCCTCCCAAGTACTGGGATTACAGGCAGACACCACCACGCCCTGCAATGCTATTAAGTTAATAACAGGCTGGTGCTGTTCAATGCCACAGGCATTAGCCATATGTGGCAGCGGAGCACTTAAAATTCAGTCAGTCCAAATGGATTATACAGTGAGCTGTATGTATAAAACAGATGCCATATTTGTAAGGTTCAGCACAAAAAGTATATGAAATATCTCAGTCATTTTATACTGATTACATGTTGATATATTGGGAAAAACTGAATTTTAGTACAATTTATTTTAATATGACTATTGGATACTTTTAAATATGTGGTTTGCATTTTATCTCTGTTGGACAGCACCCTTATACACAATATAAAGTAAAGCTTCCAAGGTTTTAGGAGATTCTCATCACTGGGCATGGTAGAAAAAATAAAATTATAAATGTCTCTAATGAATCTGAAAATTCATCCCTCCAAATCAGGGGGAAACGAACTGATGCTAAATGCTGAGGGTCCACCTGGGATTAAAGGAATGAGCTGTGAAGGCAGGAAAATCACAACGCCAAGGATGGTGGGAAACAGCCGGCAGGCCTCAGGGAACCACAAGTTTTCCACTATTGGCCCCGCTCTGTAATAAGAGATGCAGAGATTCAAGGAGAATGATCTCTATATTGTTATGTGGCCACTGTATTATACACATGGAGAACCCAAAATCCACAGGAGGAAAAGATTAAAGAGGAGGACTGAAGTGAAAGAAATCAGAGGTCTGAGAAGTCAGCTGAGAAATGAGGATGGGGTTGGGGTATAGCTCATTGGTAGAGTGCCTGCCTCAGATTGGGGGAGGTGCTGGGTACCATTGTCAGCATTGAGAAAGAGGAAGGAAGGAAGGAAGGAGAAGGAAGGTAGGAAGGAAGGGAGGGAGGGAGGGAGGGGAAAGAAAAGAGAGAAAGAAGGGAAAGAAAGAAAGAGAGAAAGAAAGAAAGAAAGAAAGAAAGAAAGAAAGAAAGAAAGAAAGAAAGGAAGAAAGAAAAAGAAATGGCTGTGCACAACCACTGCTATGGTTTTGGATTTCTCCTGAAACTTGGATAAGGTTTGGAGGTGGGGTCTTTGGGAGGTTATTGGACTTAGATGAGGTCAGGAGGGCAGGGCCCACTCTCGAGGTGTGTGAACAGAGGGAGGGCACCTCTCAGATCACACCTGGCCAACACAGGTGGACAGGGAGGGCAGGGTATAGGGTCTTTGTGGTCTATGGGGTTGTCTTAGTCCATTTGCTGTTGCTATAACTGAATGCCACACACTGGGTAATTTATAGAGAATACCAGTTATCTCACTCCCAGCTCTGGGGACTAGAAAGTGCAATATCCAGGGGGCAGCATCTGGCAAGAGCCCTCTTTTCTGCATCACAGCAAGGTGACGCAGCACACAGCCAGAGGGAGTGAGCATGCTGGCCCAACCCCAAGATGGTGATGTTAACTTAGGCATGCATAAGAATTGAGTTGAGTGGCCTGGAGATGTCATTTGTGTTCAGACCTTCGGCTTCTCTGCTTTGTCCCTCTCACACTCACTCTACTTTCTGGCAGCCTGATGGCATGGACCAGCCTGAGACACCTCCCTTCCCCCTCTCCACTGTCCTCCCTCCCCACAGGTCATGTCAAGTCACATCTTAGGTGGCTTAGTTAACTCAAAAAACACTTTTTTTTCAATTAAAAAAATATTAGCTAGTGACAAAAGGAAGTTAGGTTGCAGTCAGATTTATTATAATGTTTTATAAAGGACCAGAGCCAGTCCTCTCCACAATCAAAAAAATGGAAGTCAGTGATGCAGCAAGAAGATGTTTAAACAATATTATTATTTTACAATGTTTAGTAGAAACAAATACAAAAAATAGCAGTGGCTCATTAACTTGTGATACATTCATACGGTAGGATTCTCCACAGCTATTAAATCATGCATTTGGAGACTAATGACAAAGAAGAGTTGCACAATAAAAATTAATAAAAGATAACTACAGATAATATGATCTGACTGTGTAAACTAAAATACACAGAGAATGTTAATAGAGGCTACCTCTGGGTTGTGAGATTATAGGTAATTTTATTTGTTTACATATAGTTTCTGTTTTTAAACTTTTTACAATTAACATATATTACTCTTATCAGAAAAATATATACATAAAATAAATTGTTGGTTCTCTAGTGTCTGGTTTTAATAATAATTTCAGCTTTATAAAGAATACCACCAAAAGCTTATCTTTCACAGAAAAAAACTCATACCACCCCTCAAGATGATATATAGCACAGTACAGTATTTTATTATACACTGCGATCCTATGTCAGCACAGTTAGTTCTGCCTGTTATGACTAGTTTTGCTCACCTGATACAATATCAACCTATGTATAAAACAACTCCAGTGTAATAGACTTCCCTGTCTGAAAATCAGCAAGACTTATTTAAAGGGCACTAAGGAGAAGACCTAATTAGCCTTTTCTACTGAAATCAGTGGCATGTTTCAGCATAAAAGTTCAAAGCAAAACTAGTCCAAAGCTACTTCCACTGACACAAAAACACAGAATGGATCTCAGCGATTGCAAAAATAAATCTTCCAGTGTTATCTGACCTGATGGCTTTGGACCATATTAAAAAATTTTAAAGCTACCAATTCAAAGAATTCACATGCATTCTGAAGGACAGAAAATGGACTTGCTCTTCACAGAATGAATTACGGTTTCATCCTTATTATCTCAAGAAAAGTAATTTCATTCACTGCAAGGTCTGCTAAAAAATAAATGGGTCTACAATCAATTAATCATGTTGCTTATAATAAGCACATTTTCTTCCACCTAGAGCCACTGCAGACATTGTATTTCACAAGTGCTTTTTGCTTCCCAAAAAGCCCAGCATCTCATGATTCATCTTTATGTCTTTGAAAACATTTGTCAAAAGTCTCCCAGACGCAAGCCTTCGATAAGGCACCATGAAATTAAGCCCTCAAGGACCTGCGATTTAGGGAGTACCTCCAAAAAAATGCATATAAAATATAAATTTCCATAATTTGCTAAGCATATTATTAGTCAGATGCATAAACTGATATTAGCAGCATTTCATAGAGACACTGCTTTCAAAAGGAACTTTTCAGCCCTGGGGCCTATGTGTATTCTAACACCTTCTTCATGGGAACTTGTCGGATAGGCATTATCATGGCACTTGAGAGATTGTGACTTTGGGACTTAAATTTTTATTCTGGCACTTGCAATTATTACTTCAAGGGAAAAAATGTGGAATTTTAAAATGGGCACCAATAAAAATACTCATAATGGTGCCATTCAGGTTTTGATACAAAGGTCGCACTGTGTGGTTACCATTTCTCATGCTTTCCTTACAGAACGTGTACTAGAAACTACACTGTCTGTCACTTTCTTAATCACCCCAAAAGAAAACAAATTCAGACATTCTTTGCCTTATTCATTCTTTGGTAAAACATCATTTCAAACCCTATGCCCATTTCAAACCCTCTGTCATATGCCACAAAAGGTTTCCTAGAAATCTTTTTCAGAAAATTTAATTTGACAACACTGAGAGGTACAAATGGCTAACAGCTTATGTGTTTATGTCATGATTTCCAAAAAATTAACAGGAAAATGTTCACACTACTTGTAACTTCTTCGACCTTTCTTAGAGTAATAAAAAATAAGGGAAAGAGAAATAATGAAAGCAAGAACTAGGAAAGAAATGAAAGTCAGTAGAGACTTCCGGGTGTGCAAAAAGCTGCACTGGGTGCACGCAGTGTATTCTTCTGGACAAAACTGCCCCAGAGTTTCAGGGCCCAGGAAACCATTGTTGTCAATAATTTTTCTGTAATGTTTCATAGACGGTTTGGGCTCAAATTGATCTGCGGCGTAACGGTAGAGGCCAAACTTCGGAGCGGAGCGATCACTAAATGAATAAGCAAAGTATCCACAAAGATTGATCCCATCCAAAATGTAGGCTGGAAAGACATAAGGAGAGGGGGAGGTGTTATTAAAATACTTTGCACAGAACATCCCATGGCGTGGCAGGGAAGATACCATTTAATAAAACTTCTGACTCGATTAGATTTAATCAGAAGAGGCTTCTTTTATGCAAAGACGAATTGGTCAGTATTAACAGCAACATAGAACCACTGTTTTTCCATAACTAAATCTTCTATGATGTGCTTGGCTTGAATCTGTACATACGTAAAGCAGTGAAGATGCATGTGAGGCCGCGGAGTGAGATGGGAGACAGGAGAGCCTATGCCTTTATAGATCTGAAGTCAGTGCTAGGGATTTGTCTGCTCTTCCACTTTGCTCTAAATTCTCTTATCCCTGGGGAAAATATTAGCTACCTCTTGGGCAATGTCAGTGTGGCCAGGAATGGCCGGGACCTTCAGTGAGGTGACAGTATTCGTTTCTGTTGGAGGAGAGTTTCTATGGGTCCCACACCCTCTGCTGATGTGAGCTGCCAGAGACATGGGATTCAGAGACTCCTTACCTTTCAAAGCTTCGTTCACGTAATTCTGTATGTAATAGGCCCTCAGCGCGTCTTGTGGGGCCTGCGGGTCATCGTCGACTCCGTTGGCTATCACGTACATGGGGAGGTCTCCATACTTCCCCTTGAGCCAGGTGAGCACTTTTCGCAGCCCCCAGGGGACCACGGCCACCTGACTGGGAGAGTTGAGCCAGGTGATGTCGGTCATTTCCTGCACCTCCAGGTAATCGTTGTATTTCGTCGGATCTTCTTTTTCCCAGTCTACGAGGATGGTGGTGTAATGGCTTAAAGCCAAGAAGTCAAAGGATCCCCGGATAAGCCTCTTTTCATCTTCGGTGAAATAAGGTAGAAGAAAATTGCTTCTTTGGTTTAACCAGTCCCTCATGACATGTGGGTAATCTCCAGAGCCGAAGATGGGCTCGGCCAGCCAGCCAATGTCAAATTCCAGAACTCTCTCGGCCACTTCTTTGTCCTTTGGGGAGAAAGGGCAAGCGGGTTCTATCCAATCCGCCTGCAAAGCTAGGGAGATTTTCCCCTTTTGGGCAGGCCTAAACTTTTCATCATACATGCGCCAAGCCAAGGCATGGGCCTTCAGGAGGTGGTGTCCGGCCCGGTACGTCATGTTCCGTGTATAAGGCTCATTCATCGTGATCCAAAACTTGACATGGTGGCCAAGTTCTTTGAAGCACAGTCTGGCATATTCTGCAAAAGCCAGGGCAGTGTGGGGGTTCTCCCAGGCACCCTGCTTAGCCAAGGGGAATGGCAAGCCTTGGTTTGGTGCTGCTGGGTGCCACAGAGCCACCACTGGCGTGATGTTGGCATGGACCAGTTCACTGACCATGCAGCGGTAGAAGTGCAGGACAGAGCGGTTCACCTGGGACTGGTTACCCAGCGGGAGGATCAGAGCCCAGTCCAGGGAGAAGTAGAAATGGGTAACATGCATCTCCTGGAGTAAGGCGATCTGGGGCCGGATGGCAGCGAGATCCACACAATAGGACTTCCTCCTCTTGGCCACGATCCCGTCCACTTTGATAAGCCTCTTACTGTGATGGACATCCCACAGGTAAACATTTGGGTCGGTAAACTGAGACAGGGTGGTGTCCACCTATAAAGAGTAAATGTTACCTTCGCCTGGAAAGTCCTGGAAAAGTAATTCCATGCAATTACTTCAACAAACTAGCAAGCAAGATAGGCAAATTGGGCTCCTTTCTAGCTGAGAATTTAAATCATCTTTCATAAATTGCAAGCTCCTAAGGAAGAAAAGATTTTACTTTTTAAAAAGTGTACATTTGTATTACCCAGAGTTCTTGCTGTTAAACTTACATTAATGTTAAGAGGAAAAAAAAGAAACTTGAGTTTGGTCATTTCAGATGATTAATGTTAATGGCTTTCACACACAGGCAGTCTATCTCATACAGACAGAATATTTTCGTATATTTTCTTTTAATAGAAAAAAACAATAGTGGTGAAAGGCTTTCAAATTAAAATAAAAACAGACAAAAAAAGAAAAAGCTCAGAAGCTGAGTAAGTTAAAGTTAGAAAATGAAATGATATTTATAATTACATTGTGCTTTTAAAACCACGTTCTATATTGAGGTTTGCTATAGGTGCTAATTGAGTAGAGCTGTTGTCTTTCATCGGCTTTAGGATCAAGGATAGAATTTAACAAACTCCATCCAACGGTACACACTCTGAGAGAGAATGTGGGAAAAGGCTCAAACTGTCACTGCCCAAAGAGGGGTATTTTTTAAATGTAGCTTTTTTTAGTTTTATAAATTATTTTTGGAGACAATATGACAATTAAAAATGCTCAGTCATGATCTATAAGCCTTTCTAATGAAAACAGGTTCTTAAGAAAAGTGGGCAAATTGTAAAAGGAAAACCACAAAATCCTTCCTCCAGGACTTACATGAAGACTGAGAAGTCTCCAGAAAGACCTGCAATGTAAGTCAGTTTCTCCTCTGAAGTAATCACCTTGGAACAGGTGCCTTGATCTGACCTACCTATAAAAGTAAGGGTCAGATAAACCCTGGTTTTGACGCCCTAGCCAAGATGTTGTCAAAATTTACACTCCTGTTGTAAACCTACTGTTCATTCTGTGGAGGAGTAAGTGCCGTATTTATAAAGTAAAGTAATAAAAAAAAAAAAAAAAAACACGGTGTCTGAGGGAAATTGACTTTCTGGAGAATTGTCCCTTGTGGATCACCCACGCAGGCATTTCCCCTAACACTGCCATAAATCTTTTCCACTGTGATACACCCACAAGTCGTGTTTCCTCAGCTTTGTAAGAGAACATATTTGCATGTTCTTTTGAAGTAAAAGTGTTCAGAGACTGAAGGAATTTTCCAGGTTATTTTTATAGAGCTCTGAGATGACTAAATATATAACCTTTCTACCAGAATCATTACAAAGCAGCAGTTTGTATTCAGTCCATCTGAAAACAAACATGAAAGACTGAGGTATTATTTCTGGGGTTAAAAACAACAACAACAACAACGTTTCTTAAAAATATGGGACATCTAGAAATGAGTGTTAGGTGAATGTGGCGATGCATGCCTATAATCCCAGTACTTGGGAGGCTGAGACGGGAGGATTGAAGTTTTGAAGCCAGCCTGAGTAAACTTAGTGAGACTCTCAAAACCTACTGAGACCATTTCCAGGTAAAATATAAATAGAGCTGGGCTGTAGCTCAGAGGTAGAATGTTCCTGGGCTCAATCCCCAGTACCACACACACACACACACACACACACACACACACACACACACACACACAGAAGCTGGGTCCAAAGAAAGCCACAATCCATGTAGAGGAGCCAAGGTCAGACCTCAGACCATCTGTGGGCTGATGGGATATTGTTTTCAAAGGTATTCAGGTGAAATGCATGCCTCAGGTATTAAGAGTTGGAAACATGAGGCAGGAGAGAAAAAGCTGCTTCAGTGTTCTTAACATCACCTCTCAGGACTTTAACACGTTAAAAGCACAGAGCACTGCTCGTCCGTGAAAATGCACACACAGCTCGGAACTAAGAGAACTGTGTTGGCCAGGGAGTGAGCTTGGGGAGGGCACTGCCACCATAATACCAAACCTGATGTGCAAGCCAGAAAGAAGATGGTGGTGGCAGCTGTTCCCACCAGACAGCTCCCAGAGAAGCACACATCCACCAGGGCTTTGGGAGTGACTTAATTTGATTTTTAGTGAGTTTTGTGTGGAATGTGACTGAAAGTCTAGAAAAGATGAAGAGGTAAAGCCCCTGAGCCAATGAGTTAAAAGCGCAGTTAAGAGAGAAACTCTGCTGGGCATGGTGGCACACACCTGTAATCCCAGTACTTGGGAGTCTGAGGCAGTAGGATCACAGGTTCAAGGCCAGTCTCCACAATTTAGGGAGACCCTCAGCAACTTAGGGAGACCCTTTTTCAAAATAAAAATATAAAATATGGCTAGGGATTCAATCCAGGAGAGAGAGAGAGAGAGAGAGAGAGAGAGAGAGAGAGAGAGAGAGAGATATGCACTAGAGCTGCTGAGTGGCCGACCTTGGGTTAAGTTTCTAAAACAATTGTTTCTAGGGTGTTGAAACAGGAATCTCTCCCCATCTCCCTGTCTGTTTACTGTCATACTTCTTGTTTCTGACCAGAGTTCTCTCTCAAGGAAAGAAGATGGATCCTTGATACCTTCTTACCCTTTACCAGTTCATCTAGGAAATGAGACAGGAGTGCATGGCTTGCATGGCTCCCATGGCTCCCGTTTCCCCACATTCTTGGGTCCACAAAGATGCGGGGTATGAGAATTCTCTACCCATAAAGTACTGAACTGGAATTATGGGCCATATTCGGGCGTTACCAGAGGTCATGGAGCACATGAGCCCCTGGTGACCAGGCACAGTGCTGCAGAGAGTGAGCAGAAGGTCCAGGGATAGAACGGGGGCCAGGCGCCAACTAGTCTACCTACAGCCCCAGTAAAGGGGAGGAAGAAAGAACTGGGGCTGGGGGGAAGTAGTGGTGTCTTCCTCCTTTTTTCTTTCTCTCCTCTTCCCTCAGCACCCTCATTTCTACAACCTCAGAGTCTACTTGGGCCCCACCATGGATCCCACATTGAGGAAAGAATTTAGGATCAGGAAGTTGCAATTAGCCCTGGACTGAAGGATTCCACACCAAGCAAGACAAAGTTTCTTTTGCACTCAGCTCTCCTTACTGTGTTAGTCAGCTTTCTGTCACTATAACAAATAACTGACAGGATCAACTTACAGAGAGGAAAGGTTTGCTTTGGCTCACAGTTTTGGGGGCATCAGTCCATGATCAACTGCACTCACTGCTTTTGGGCCTGTGATGAAACTGCAACAGGAGCTGCATGGTAGAGCAAAACTGCAAACATGAGGAAGAGGATGGGGTCCCACTACTTCTCTGCAGGGTACACCCCCAGTTACCTGAAAGACTCCCACTAAGCCCCACCTCTTAAAGGTCCCACCACCTCCCAGGAGTGCTGAGCTGGGACTCAAGCCTTTAGTGGGGGATATTCCAGGTCCACACTAGAGCACTAGTACAACATTCCTCAGTTGCCTTTTAGGTGTAAAGAAGGAACTGAAATCTGAGACCACACCAGAAACAAACTATATGGCCTGGAAAAGGCCTAAGAATCATTTAGACCAACAGAAATATGCTAAGGATGCTGTTGGTTTATTGTAGATTTCAATTTGATGTTTACAAGGAAATGACACTCCATTTCAATGAGAACACCCTTCCTCAGAGCCAAGCATTCTTCCAAATTCTGCTTTTGAAGCTGCAATTCGTAGGCTCACTGAATGGGCGAGGAGAATGAAGCCCACTAAATCTCACGCTTCTCTGTGTGTTCTGAGCTTTGTCTGCATCACTGTTTCATACTCAGACTATCTGGCAGCACCCGGCCTCCACCACCTGCCCAATTCATCGCCTTCTCTTCACCCTATTACGCTACATTACGTCGTTGTGTATCCCTTGCTTACCCTCAATAGTCTCCTTTGCTTTCTTTAAATCAGGGGTCATCCTACTCATCTTAGTGTGTCCCTTTAACCGAGTGGCCCCACCAACCCACACAGAGCTTTTTATACACTAGGCATCCAATAAGTGCTTACTGAAATATTCAGTCAAACCCTAGGAAATAAGTCCCTTTAAAATTAGGAAAATTAAAGAGAATATTTAGGGTTAACTACATCGTAGATGCTCAATAAATCTTGGTGAATCACTTTAAAGCACTTCCATTGGCATGGACTATAGCTGACAGACATGTCTATCAGTGCATCGCTAGAGCAAGGATTTGCTTTCTTGGGGTATTTCTACTAGTCGGGGAAAGGGGCAGTCCACAGTTATGCCTCGGGAGGGCTGTGCCTAATGTCCCCACCTCACTCTCAGCAGGCCCACTGAGATCCTGGCTACTCCAAACTTCCATGTTGTATCTTGTTTATGAAAAATTCTACTGCTTTATAAAAGGTCTAAAATCTCAATACCAAAAGAAGGTACATTTTCTTTTTACTGTCCTACCAAATTTTAAGTATTCATGTTTTTAATTTCTTTCTTTTGGATCTAATTTAAAGTGCAAGATGAAGACTGGAAGGTTTTTGGAGAGAAGGGTGCAGCATTCCAAATGATGATCTTCATGTGCTCTTTAGGGAACTATATTTGGCTCAAAGAACAGAGAGTGTAAGGAGAGCCTAATAAGGAAGCACTACTTACTAGGACAGGGCTTGGTGAGACTGCTGATTGGTTTTGTCAGCTGACTTACTTGAATGTAGTTGTCAACAACTCCCCAAGCAAAGTCACAGGAAAATGTCCCTTCTAGGGGTTGATTTTCAGGTAAAGGAGGGAAGCCATTGTTCTCTATCAGCTTTTGGTAGAACAAGGCCGAAGACTTCGGCAACAGCTTCTTATCCTGGCTTAGAAAGTCGACGTAGAAGAGCCCACGTCGGATGCTGTAGCCTCTGTGCCACTCGAAACCATCCATGAGGGACCATGCCGTGTACCCAATGACATCGACTCCATCCAGCTTGATGGCTGCAAAAGGAAGAAAGGACCAGAGTGGTGTGACCTACACAGGCACTGACTTCATGATGGAAGAGCACCTGACGGGTTTACCCCAGTGTTAGCCAGCTTTTTATCACCATGATCAAAATACCTGACAATAGCAACCTAAAGGAGGAAAGGTTGAATCTGTTCATGGCTGTAGAGGTTCAGTTCACCGCTGGCTGGCTCCAAGGCAGACACATCACAGCAGAAGGGCAGGGAAGAGGAAAGCTGCTCAACCCATAGCAGCTGGGAGGCGAGAGCGAAGGGATGAGGAGAAGGTTAGCTCTTCTGGGGCATGTCCCAGGGAACCACTTCTTCAAACTAAGTTCCACCTCCCAGTAGTCCATCCAGCTATCAGTGGATTAATCCATCACTCATTTGATGAGCTAATCCCTGGATGAGGTCAGAGCCATCATGATCTGATCATTGCTTGAAGCACCCACCACCTCTAAACCTTCCTGCACTGGGGACCATGCTTTCAACACATGAGCCTCTTGAGGAATATCCCAGAGCCAAACCACAGCAGCCATGTAAATAACTCAGCCAAGTAGAATGCTTCATGTTCAGTAAACCAATGATTTTTCTTACTAAAAAAAGGTTCTCATAAAATCTATACAACTCTACAAATATCTTTACAAATAGGCTTATTTTCAATTTTTTTTGTTTGTGTGTGGTACTGGGGATTAAACCAAGGGGCATTCTACCTTCATGCTACACCCCCAGCCCTATTCTATTTTTCTTTTGAAACAGAGTCTCACCAGGTTGATAAGAGCCTCAATACTTCCCGAGGCTGTCCTTGAACCTGTGATCCTCCTATCTCAGCCTCCCAAGCACTGGGATTATAGGTATGTGCCACCATGCCTGGCCTTTCAATGTGTTTTAATTTGGCTTTTGAAGACAGGATAGTGTCTTATTCTCAATGGGTGCTCTACAGGGTAAGGATGATGTCTTTCTACATTCTATCCTAGACACCTATAATTAGAACTGTGCTATAAATTGAATAGTCTTTAAACATATGAAATACTAACTCTTTTCTCCAGATACTGTGCATACTCCTTTTCCTTTAAAAAATATTTTATTCTGACAGAACAATAAGAACTCAAGACATGTACAGAGAGCAATATATCTTGAGATATATATTACACTTGACATCTAAAAACCTAGACTAGTAACTTTGCAAATCAAATAATTTCAAATGTTAACCTGGATTCTAATTTATAAAAATGAATTTTAAAAATTAACTTAAGACCGGGTGTGGTGGGGCACGCTTGTAATCCCAGCATTTGGGAGGCTGAGACTGGAGAATCACGGTTTGAGGGCAGTCTCTGCTACTTAGTAAGGCCCTCCACAACTCAGTGAGACCCAGTTTCAAAATAAAGAATAAAAAATAGGGCAGGAGGTGTAGCTTGGAGGTCAAATGCCCCTGGGTTCCACTCCCAGACCCGCAAAAAAAAAAAAAAAAAAAATTGACTTAAGTACTCAGGGCCACAAATGAGAAAACTGTTATACAAATGCATTCCTGCTATTGCCAAAATGAATTTCTACATTATGATTTTAAAAATACAAATTCATATAAATTATATGGCAAATAATCCTAAAGATTATTTTTCCAGTGTATTTTGGCAGGGCATGAGAGTTTTATGCAAAAGCCTACCTTTTAAGGTTTCCATGACGAACTTTTTGAGGTAATACATATATTTGGCATCATCTCTCTTGGTGGTCCCTGAGACGAACCATCCATTTTCCACAATAAATATTTGAGGGTGGTTATATTCAAGGTCAATCCAAGAAAGGAGTTGCCTCAAGCTGGGAGATTCTAATTGGCGGAACTTCATTTGAGGGTCCAATAGTTGGAAACTCAAGGTTGGTCCAAAGGAAAGAGCAAAAAAGTCGGCTGTTCCCTTGATGAACTGCTTCTCAGAGTCAGTAAAAGCAGGTAGAAGAGATGAAAGGTTATTCTTCATGCTTTCGGGATAGTCACCATCAATAAATACAGGTTTGGCAAACCAGCCCAGTACAAAGTCAAGAGATTTTTGACATTCTTTGATGTTATACTCAGTCATTCTTCGAGGACTGATCCAGTGAGAGCTCAAGGCGATGGACACCTGGCCTCCCTGAGTTGGACGGAAGGAAGTATTGTAGAGATGCCAAATTTTGGCATGAGCCTAAGAAGAGAAAAACCATGGTGAATTTCTCTCTGATTGTAAGGAGAGATGCACTGCATACTTGATTTTCCAACTCTAACTGTATCTGTTTCCCATCAAACCTACCCTAATAACTAACCCACACTATAAAAATCAGATGTAATCAATAATTATTTCAGAGGTAGGTCACCCCACATTGAGCTGCTACCATGATTGAAGTTATTTCCATTGTTTTTCCAACAGCCAGTGGAAAATATGAATTTATTGTGTGGAGCGCATAGTTATTATTCACATTTTAGAATGTTAATGAAATAAGAATTTGTTACGATATCATACTACTTAATTGACTTTGGGTTATGTACTTTTTTGTGTGTGTGGTACTGGGATTCCTGGAAGCCCTTCTACCTCTGGGCTAAGCTCCCAGACCTATTTTTTATATTTTTTTATTTGGAAACAGGGTCTCTTAAGCCAGCACGGCTGGCTTCGAACCTGTCTCTGCCTCCCAAGCGCAGGGATTACAGTGTGCACCATCATGCCCGGCTGGATTATGTACTTTTTAATTAATGGGTTCCATTAAAAAAATAAACAATCTGGCACCTACTGTCATACCAGGATTCTCTAAATAAGATTACATGCTTTATCCTAAGAGATTGGGAGTTTCCAAATTGAGTAAGTGCTGGAGTCAATATAATATTTCTTTTTCATCTTTCATAGCCAAATTCTAACATGGGACTTGACAATCTCTGTTCTTCCCTATGAGTCAGCACAATGAGATAAAGGACAAACTAATATCTAGCATTGTCCCTCCCTCTGGAACCCCAGGACAGTGCTGGCTTCCTGCAGACCCAGGGTACAAGCTACAAGCCAAGAACAGACACAACTAAATCCAGCTGTGAGGAGGCAGGCTGTCCACAGACAGTCAGGGCTCAGCCAGCAGTTTCCTAGCAATGAAAAGGACTTAGCTTCTGTAAAACCAACTTTATATTCCCATAAAACCTTACTGCTTCTGATATCTTTTCATTTGCTTCCTTTTTATTTACAAACAGTAAGACTTATATGGAATGCTTCCCCTTCTGTTTGAAGTTTCTCTTTACTTTTGAATCCCTTGATTTACTCTCCTTATTTCCCTGCAAACACAAGTGCTATTTATCAGCCTCCTATTCCCCTAGCACATACTCTTTAAAAACCCTGTTCTACTTCTCTGTTTGATTCTATATATTCTCCAAAATGATTGCACCACTTTTCATTCCAGTCCCTCAGCCTGAGAAGCTCTTTTGCTCCAGGTGCCAGACACTCTCTTCAATTCTCCCCAATACTCCTCACCACTGCCACAGGATCCCTCCCTTCCCAGTTGGCAGGAAGCCTCCTGATGTCATCTAACAGGTAAACAGAAGAGCAGGAGAACAATCCAGGCTAGTACTCAGGAATCTGCCCCTTGGTACCTAGGACCAGCGCACATTCCTAATTTGTCCAACTCGAGGCCTGTGAACACTCAAGCCCTAAAACTAATAGGCACTGACCTGTAGAGCACAGGCTGAACCCACAGGAGTGAGGGTGACCTCAAAACTTCCTGTATGAGTCATATATAGGTAGCTGAAGCCATGCAATAGAATTACTCATAATCATGGCCCACTCTTATTTTTCCTCCTTCTTCTTTTATTCTGTTATTGTGCATTACAGTTTTATCACATTATAATGTAGTTCACAGTGACAGTAACATACATGCACACAGAACTTGGTGGGCTTTCCCCGGCTCCCTCCCCACTCCCCTCTTCCCCATACAAGATATTAAGATTGGCACCAGTGTTCTCACACATGTGCACGATGTCAGTGGAAGTGTTTCCTTCGTTAATTCTCTCCCTCACACACAAACCCAGACCACCTTCCTTGCTCCCCTGATATTTCTCCTTCACTGTCTAAAGTCCCTCTTATATTACTCTCTAAGTTTCTGTTTATTAGAGGAAACATATGCCCGACCCTTCACTTTCTGTGACTGGCTAATCTCACTTAACATGCTCTCCAGGTCCATCCATTTTCTTGAAAATACTTTAATTTTGTTCTTCTTTTATTGCTGAGTATAATTTTATTGCTGAATATAATAAATGTAACCCATTCATCTGTTGATGGACACCTGTGTTGGTTCCATAAATTGGCTAGTGTGAACTGTGCCGCTATAAACATGGATATGCATGTATTATAATATTCTGATTTCAATCCCTTTGGAAAAATACCCAGGAGTGGTATAGCTATATCATGGACCACTCTTTTAACCTCAAGGACTCCAGTGTGGCTCCGAGGAGGCTGAGTGAGGAAATGATACATGACCCAGGCCATGGAGGAGGGCTCATGTGACTGTTGATACCATGTAAAGTTCCTGCTCCACCATAGTTTACCTCTGTCCCTTTGGCCATATTATTTATCCAGGGCAGGTAAGCCCAACTGATATTCTCTGAAACATAAATTCATCTTTCAAACAATAGTAATCTTTTACTTAAAAAAAAAACCCTATAGTTACTTAGCTTTTGCTTTTATTTGTTTATTTAACTTATTTGTGGTACTGGGGATTGAACCCAGGGCACTGACATGTAGCTCTTAATGACAAGGATCAAATTCACTCGCTCACTCACCCTTCCACTTCATTCATTCAGCACACATTGCACAACGCACTTTTCTGAGAGGCTAAAGGTACGATCCTTCTCTCCTGGAGCTCACAAGCTAATGACAGAAGAGAGAAATGAAAATAAAGTAGAAGAAAGATAGAAGGAATTGGGATGGGGGTGCAGTTAAGGTAGGAATGGCTTCTTTGAAGAGATATTTATTTGTTGGTTTACAACTATCCTATTTACAAACCTTAGTTTTTCTGAAATCTCACAAACATGGAAGAATAAAAGTATCTTACATTTTAACCTTATAATTTCTGAAAAAAATAATTGTTAGAGAAGGCATTGTTTGGAAAGATACCCACCCAATGAATAAAGACAAATTAGAGAGGCAAAGTGGGCTGGGGGTACAGGAAGGGCATTTGGAAGAATCGGGCAGGGGCTCAGGGAATAGACTCTGGTCAGCTGTTCTGATTCTGCACCCTTATTAGCTCTGTGACCTTCAACAAATTTATCTACCTCCTCTGTGCCTGTTTCCCTCAAACATAAAATAGGGATAACAGTAGCACCTTATGTTCACATTCTTAGGAGGATTAAATAAGTCAATTCAGGTTGAGCATCTTTAATCCAAAAATCCGGCATATGAAGTTTTCCAAAACTCAAAGCTTTTTGAGAGCCAATGAAATGTCACAGGTGGAAAATCCACTCCTGACCTGATATGATGGGACACAGTCAAAACATAGATGCACAAAAAACTATCTAAAAATTACCTGTAGCCTGTGTGTATAAGGTGTACATAAAACATAAATGAATTTCATATTTGTAATTAAGTCCCATTTGTAAGATAGCTCTATGCAAACATTCCAGAATTCAAAATCTGAAATACTCCTGATCCTAAGCATTTTGAATGAAGGCTATTCAACTTGTGTATGGAAAGCACATGGAATTGTGACTGGCACACACTAAGTACCACATGTGTGCTTATTATTCAAATGCAGTTATAATTTGAGTTATTTTTAAAAATTAGTGGATTTTTAAAAGAGCTCACATAGAATAGGATCCAGAAGAGCAAGAACGGGGCAAGGAGAATGGTTAGGCACTGACTGCCATGGTCCAGGCAAGAATGAAGATGGTTTCAACAACGGCCCATGCAAAAGATGTCTTTGGTAAAGGAGATATTTAGGCTATCATTGAAGGTAAAATCCATAGAACTTGCTGATGAACAGGACGCTACAAGTGGAATGTGGAGAGGGAGGAATAAAGATTAACAAAGAAAGGACAAAATAAGGGGCCTGTGAAGGGAAGGCATCCAGTTTTCTGCTGGTCAAGGTCTCTGAATGTCAGTGAGGAAGCCTGGCAGGCAGCTGGGCCTGTGGAGCCACAGTGGGAGAAGACGCGAACGGTAATAACAATCATGCAAATACATTTCAGGGATAATAGTAAATGGGCAACGTTTTGTTACCATTCTTTGGATTTTTAAAAAATTGAAATGGAATAATTCTTAAAAGATTAATTTAATCCTACAAATAATCTTAATTAAATGGACTGAAACCAATGGTGAAGGAATTGAAATGCAGCCCATAAACAGAAAGCAATTCAAATAGCTCATTCCTGTCGACTACCTGCCTGAGCCCTCCCGATGTTCCTTCAGATCTCAATTAAAGGTGCACTTTTTGAAAAGGTCAAAGGATTGAAAAAATTTCAGAGTGCTCTGGAGACTTCCCCACACTTTGGCATGCTTTTCCCTCACCTGAAGAACAGTGTCGCGGTTACATGTCTGAGGACTTTCTTAAAAGTCACTGCTATCCTGTGCTGCGGCACCAGCTTGCCAGCAGGACTGGTGCTTGAGTTGGTAGACCAAATTGTTCCTCTTGTTTCTATCAGCACAATCCCATAGATTATAAACTGCAGTTCCTCCAATAGTATCTCAAACAGCCTCCCACAAAATAATCATCTAATAGAATATATAGATAATGTCTCCAAAACAGCTATCTATCTGCAAAACAAACAAACAAAAAAACAAAAAAACCCAAAAAAGACCAGCTAGTACTCTCTGTTGACTGTTTCCTTAAAAGTTTCCCAGACCCTAACCTGAGCTCAGGGTACCATATCTGCCTTTCCTGACACCCTGGTAGATGAATGAATGTGAAGAGGTAGCAGCTGAGATGGCTTGCCTTTACTTTGGACTCCTTAGCAAATCTAATGAATGGGATTTCTAGCTCTGGGCACCAGGCCTCATAGCCTCCCACAAATTTACAGGAAGAATCAGTAGTTTCATATAAATGAACAGCTCCTTATTTTCCAGTCCAACACTTTTACTATAAATGGGTTAATTTCCCATTTATGTCTCGCCTACAACTGTACCTACCTAGGATGATGTCCTATCAACCCCAAAGTAACGTTCTAGCTCTCCTCCCTTACTCCTCCCTTAGCTAGATCCCTTTCTGTCTTCTGTTCTAGACTTGCCTCTTCTTAAAAAGTTCCTGATTAACTCCAATCTTAACACTGATTTTCCCAAGTTATTCACTGAATAATGCTTATTCTTATGAATGTTCATTCCTAGTCTCCGCTGTGAGACTAGGAATTTTTTTTTTTCCCTTTGGCAGACCTGGGGATGAAACCCAGGGGCATTCTACCACCGAGCTACTCCTCTAGCCCTAGTTTTTAGTCTTTTTAGTTTTTGAAACAGGGTCTCACTGAGTTGCGGAGGGCCTCACTAAGTAGCTGAGGCTGTCTGTGAACCGCGATCCTCCAGGCTCCACCTCCCGAATGCTGGGATTACAAGCGTGCGCCACCGCCCGGTTCCATGTGGAATCCTGTTTGGCTCTAGGGCCGCGGGCTTCTTCGCTTCGCTCCCCAGTGCACTTTACGCATGTGCATTTGGAGTGAATGCCTGCATCTCTGTATCTTTGCGTGCGTGTTTGTTTTCACAAGTAGGCTCTGCTAAGACTGATCAGATGTGCTGCTCTGCATCAACAGTGGAGCTGGATAGGAAACATGGGAACATCAACAACACAGGACTATTTATTCATTTATTCTTTCTGATAAATACATACTAAATAGCTACTATGTGACAAGAATAATTCTTAGATTAGAGGAAATAACCTAAAGGGACAGAAAGAGGGCCAATGGCAGGGGCCAGTTTAAATAACCCAGAAATAGAGGATTAATTAGAACAAACTATTAGCAACAAATGCTCATCATTCACATTCATAAATTATAGTTGGCTAAAGATTAGCCACACACAATATTCACTAATTTATGGGATAATATGTACATACATTAAATAAATATACATAGGACAGGGTTTTTTGAAAAGATTTATACCAACAAAATAATCATTTTGTCTCTACTGAATAAAACTATGGACATTTTTCAATGTTCTTTTGTTTCTCTGACGTTCTGAATTTTCTGTAAGGAGAATGTATTGCTCTAGTAAGAAAACAATAAACAAAGTTTGAAAGATACTGGAATGTTCACGTTTTTAGAATTTTCTTCTCTAAGCTGTTTACTCCACTGTTTTTCTGAGCTGCCGGTGTCTACCGTGCTTGTTCAGCTGTTTCCATTTCTCCCACAGGATGGATGGCATGGGTTGTTCCAACTAATTCAATCCCTCACCATGCAGCAACTGTTTATTGATTTACAAGTATCCTATTGTTACACCTTCCCATTGTCCCATAATCGCACAAACATGGAAGAATAACTGTTTCTTACATTTTAACCTTAATATTTCTGAAAAAGTATTGTTAGACAGGCTTAAAAGATTTTTGGAATACCAAAATTATTAACACTGGAACGTCTCATGCTTGGGATTTATTTTCATCCAGATGGTCTGGTTTATTAAATTAGTCTGCACCCAAATATTTTTTACCGAATTGCATTTCATTGAATCATCTGGAACTTGCTAAAACAACTATAAGATTTAAACAGTTAAGCCAAACAATTGGAATTTCTTTGGAGACAGATGGGTTAGGAGCAAAGAGCCTTTATAATATCCTCTATCATGGAATTTGGTGCTTGGGGAGGGCCCTGGGGTATCCAAGCATGGAAATGATGACTAAAGGCATGAAGGTGTGATTGTATCTAATATGTTGAAAAATAATGTTAGAACACTAATTAAAAGATTAATAGTGCATGGCTTTTGGAAAGTAAGTTTTCAATAGAGAGCATGAAACCAGAACAAGGAGGAATTTAGAATATAAAGTTATTTGCACTTGATAGAATAGGTCACAAGCGATGAGCATAAGTTTAAGACAGTGATGATCTAAGTCATCTGCTCAAAATCAACCTTGCAGAGTAAATTAAAATGCGAACAGCTGGTGGCTGTAAGGCAGAATGATTCTGCCAAAATGCAGACCCTGGACAAAGGTGAAGACTTTTGGGAAGTAAAGAAAAAGGAAAATCTGCAAGACATTTGGACACACAGAATAAAAAGGGTGTGGTGTGTTGGGTCCACACCCCTGAACAAGCATTGCTTCTGAGCTGGGTAAGGCTCCGCTGAGCATTTCTTCTGGTCTCATTTGGCAGATCTGGGATTTGCTGGGGCACACAGGTCAACTTGGCTCTGCTCCACACGTCTCATCCTCCAGTGGGCCAGCCCAGGCATCTCACAGCAGTCGCAAATGAGCAAGAGACGAGGCAGAAACTCACCATCACTTGCTCACTGTCTATCAGATTTATGATCCCTGACAGTCCATCGGTGACAGCAAGTCATTTGGCTCAGGCCAGAGCCAGAGGCAGGGCTGAATGTAAACCCAAGGTGGAGGACACTGCAAAGTCACATAGCAAAGGGCGTGGATACAATGAAGAGATGCCACATCAGGGCTTTAATCAGTCTACAGCTCACTGTAACTGCTAGATCCAGGCAATACAGGGGAAAGTGTTGAAGATGACAGTGCAGGCATGTGCAAATCTAGACTAAAACAGTAGTTAGCTGAAGAGGTAATGTTTTACCCTCTCTGGCTGAATCTACAGGTTCGAAAATATTGATTTTTTTAAAGGTGATTAATTTGATAGATGGATTGGTTCCCATGCCAAAGAATGTAGTGACTTATTCAACAAATATTACTCAACGCTTAGTAAATGTCAGACATGTAAGAGCTGAGAACACAGAAATGAACAAAAATGCCAGACTTCGATGCATGCCATGACTTACTGCATACTAACACAGGTAGAAAAACTGACCCCTGAGAGTCCCCAAACACACTCAAGAGCAAATGTATGCTCCCAATATTAAGAACTTTCCGCCTCGCCTCCAGAACATGGGTATGTTCACATCATCACATCGTGACTTCATGCCTTTGTTAAGATCTTCAAGGTGACCACTACTCCTACATACAACTACTAACACCTTTTTTATTATTCTGTCCTGAAAAAACTGTTTGAGATTAGATCTCCTCTAGAACCCACAAGACATTATGGCATATGCTAGTTTTGAGAAATGGACATAAGATAGACATTAAGTATGTTTGTTTTTTACTATGGTAAAATATCCATAATATAAAATTTCCCCATTTAGACATTTTGAAAGTCTGATTTGGTTGAGTGTGTTGACACATGCCTGTAATCCCAGTACTGGGGAGATGAGATAAGAGAATCACAGGTTCAAGGTAACTTAGCAAGACCCGGTTTCAACATGAAAAAATAAAAAAAGCTGGAGAGTGTAGCTCAGAGGTAGAATGCCCCTCAGTTCAATCCTTTGTATCAAAAATAAATAAATAAAGTTAATGAGTTAAAAGCTGGTTTACTGAGCATCTACTAACATCTAATAGCACTAGGTTCTAGAGACATTGAACATGAATAAGATAGAATATCTGCTCTAAGGAAATGCTTATTGTTATCCATTAATTTTACAGAAAAAGCCATAAAAATAAAAAAAAACAATTCTATTCTTTTCTACTTCAAGTTAAAGGCCCCAAGTCAAGCCAAGGAGAGATCTTCCCTGAGATGTTTCTGCTAGAATAAAACCAACAGTGTCCCATATCTGAAGGGGAAGTTCTCCCACATCTGGGGCTTCTGGTATGGAAAAAGACCCTCCTCCATGGGATGCAAGAAGCCAAACTGACCCAAGTACAAATGTGGGTGTGTGTGTGTGTGTGTGTGTGTGTGTGTGTGTGTGATGCATGTGTATAGTTAGAAAGAAATAGAACCCTTGGTGGCCATGATTACTTGCAAGTACAATCCCCAAAGTCTAAAGTCCCCATAGCTCTCTCTTCTTCAAGTCTGTGTACTGCTCCTAACGCTCCTTGTCTTCCTTATGCAAGGTCTTGCTAGAGCTGGTCAAGAACAAATATGGAGTTCCTAATACACATATCATCATACTCAAGATTCTAGAAGAACCCATTCAGGTAAAGTCACATCTAACTACTCATGATAAAGGCCAAGGCAGATTTTTATTTTTAAAGTCATGTTGTGTTTTTAGAGTTCTGTTCCATATGATCATTTTTTCTGGATGTTTCCAAAGAAGTTACATAAAAGACCTTATTCATGTGTTTTTAAGTAAAAGCTTACTTCAAAGGAAATAAAAATAATTCTATATCTCACCTTAGGTCAACAAATCTGAAATTAAATTCTTGCTTCATGAATTTATCTGTACAGAGCAAATCAGCATCAGTGAATTCATTCTATGTAATAGTAAATCACATTGCTACAAAAATCCCTCCACATCATTTATGTTAGGCTGTTAAAAAACTCCTGGCTGATGGTCAGAATCTATCTAGCCCATTAATAATAGCACTATTATTGGAGACACAGAAGGCTTCCAATTCCTGGGTTTGTTTCTCTGTTTTCTAAGAGCAATGAAATGAGGACATCAAGGGAACAACAGGTCAGGAGGCAAAGAGAAAAAGAGACAAGAAGATAATGAGCTAAGATAAGCGATGCCTTTGCAAGGTCAGCAGGAGCACCGTGTTCATCAGTCAAACAGGATCATTTCAGTAAACATCTATTCCTATAATCGCCCACGTAATTCTGTAATGCCTGCATCAAACAGCTACTCTCAGATTTCAACAAGCGGAGACAAGTGCTTTTCTCCCACAATAGTCGCCTTTACCTTCTAAATGTCCTCCCTCTACCTCCTCACCTGACTCTACTGCTTTGAATTATCAACAGCAGATCCACCTGCCCTTCCCTGAGAGTTTACAGGGATCATTTAACAGTTCGCAGGCTCATTTATAACTCTTTGCTTTTTGAAATAACTCAATTCCCCTTGCAGGAGAGAACACTTTTAACTCAAAGAGAAAATGTCACGTGAATATATTTCTGTATCTGTAGGCAAGAGTAAGCTTCCAGGAAAATGCAGTGTGCTTGATGGAGTAAAAGAAGGTAATCTGCCTGTCCCCCTCCATCCCATTTTGCCTATATGTGGTAGCAGTTTCCTCGTGACCTTACATCAAAGTTTTTCATACTTCAGGTTGTGAAGTCAATCCACGGGTAGCCTTGACAAGTATGTTTAATCTCCTCTTTTTGTACTTTTATTGGTGCAATGTAATTATACATTATAATGAAATTCACAGTGATGTACATATACGTGCACACAGCACTTGGTGTATTGTAGCCTTTACAATTAAAAAAACTGAAATGGATAAAGCCAGGTGTGGTGACACATGTTTGTAACCCCAGTACTTGGGAGGCTGAAACAGGAGGATCACTGGTTCAAGCCAGCCTCAACAATTTAGTAAGGCCCTCAGCAACTTGGTGAGGCCCTCTTTCAAAATAAAATAGGGCTGGGAGTCTACCTCAGAGGTAGAATGCCCAATCCCCAGCACAGAAAGAAAGAAAGAAAGAAAGAAAGAAAGAAAGAAAGAAAGAAAGAAAGGCAAAAAAACCCCCCTGAACTGGATGAGATTAGAAAATATCAGAGTAATCAGGGTATTATTTCATAATCCTTTGGTTTCAAGTGTGTAAACATGTAAAAAGCAGTTTTTACTGTGGATCAAGGTCAAAAAAGTTTGAAAGTCATTGGCTTAAGTATAGGAACTTTTCATTCCTTAAGTAGCCATCAAGCACCTAGTATGTGCTGGCAAAGTTTTAGTGCTTGGGGTAAAACACCAATAGATCAGATAAAAATCTGTCTGGAGCTTCCATTTGAGCAGAAGGAGTGAAGGTCAATAACAAGCATTACATATGGAAATTATAAAAAATGCTAGAATGCAAATCAGTGCTATAACACACACACACACACACACACACACACACACACACACACACACACCAAGATAAAAAAGATTTTTGCAAGAAGAAAAAGGAAAAAAATGTGATTTATTTTTCTGGTGGTGCTCACTAGAGTCTGTATTTTCCATATTTACATATGTTTTGGTTTTAATCTTTTCATTTATATCTCTACAGGGAAAAATCCATATGTGTTCCTACTAGGCCAACGTTATTTCCATGACTATCAGTTTTCTACAAGTTAGTGTGGGTGGAACCTTGGGGAATTCGAGATACTCTATTCCAACATAAACAGCAACTTCAACAAAGGTGTGCTCCATTCTGCACCCCAGAGAACCAGAATAAGGGAATAGTATTAAGCAGGCAGACCTGCTCTGAGGCCTCAGCCCTGGACACCAGTAATCCTTCTGCCCCGTTTCCAAATCTAGGAAAAAATTTCCTTACAGTGATTAGAAATAATCTCCAAAGATAATTCTTCATCACAAAAAAAGCTGTTCTCCTTAAGCTTTCACCAGATTCATTTACAAATGTTCCTCCAGGGGTGTTAATTAACATTATCTAAGCCTCTTGGCCCTAGAGTGTGAAGCAACTATTAAGTCCAAAGAATTAGCTTCTGTCTGGGGATTTCATAAGAAATTTCACATTGCATTTTCAGTAGCCACTATTACGCCAGAAGGGGTTTTGTCTGTTTTTTTTTTTTTTTTAATTTGTTTTTGTTGATACTTCTACCAAAATGATTAAAAACCCAAGAAAATCTGCTTCGGACATTTAGGCTGAGTCTCTGGGAGAAGCAACTTTAAATGAGGTGTCAGTGTGTTCCTGCTTTGAGAAAGTGGTTCAAAGAGTGAGATGGCTGTTTCTGTGGCTGGGACCTGGGGGGTGGGGGCAGAGAGGAGACCAGAGAAAAAAAGAAACAACAGCAAGACCCCAGAGTGGCTGGAAAGCTTAGAGTCAGGGGGCAGGAGGCAGAATTGAGGCCATATTTGTTCAACACTTGTTGTTTTCAGAACAGGGACCTGCAGCGGTAACAGTTGCCTGATGGTCTTCCTCTGTGACAAAAGGGAAATATTAAAACAACGGCAAGACTTACACACATGAAAGGAAAAGAAAAAGCTTTCTAATCAGATTGTAAATGGCATGGGTTTTCACTCCTCTGTGTCATTTCTCAGGAGTAGGAAAAACACAGGAGACAGAGGCACAGAGTTTATACTGTAACTCCTCATGACAATTGCAGAGGAAAGTGTGTGTGTGTGTGTGTGTGTGTGTGTGTGTGTGTGTGTGTGTGTGTGTGTGTGTCAGAGAGAGAGAGGGAGAGAGAGAGAGAGAGAGAGAGAGAGAATGAGAGAGAGAGAATGAGAGAGAGAGAGAGAGAGAGAGAGAGAGAGAGAGAGAGAGAGGAGAGAAAGAGAGAGAGAGAGATCTGAGTGGATCCGCATTCTTTTTACTCATGACTGCTATTTAAGTTATCTTGGAATCATTATTTCAGGAAGCAAATGTTTATTCAAGGAATAAGTTTTGTTATTATGCAGAGCTTTGGGAGGGACTGATGTAGGATACAAGAAATAGACAGACTAAAGACAGGAACAAAAACAGGGTAAGTAAAATAATTTTAATATAAGAACCTGGTGCTAAAGTGCCTCAACCTTTACTCCCAAATCAGTTCTTTTTCCCAGGCCTGTCTCTCCCAAATTTGGGGGAAATCTATAGATCCTAAAGTTAACTGGAAAAAAAAAAAAACTATAATTGTCCTGTGCATTGTTAACCAGACAGATACGATATCTTGAGAAACATAAATTTAGGACACTCTCTAGCTTTTCTGTTAATCAGATAATAAAGATCTCACTCAGCCTGCAGACCCTAAAGTTGACCAGACAACCAAAACCCGCCTCAGGACTTCTGGACTGAGATCCTCCTCCCTAAAGCTGACCAGGCTACCAGACCACCATAAATGGCCTCAGAACTACCACACTGCGATCATCCTGGCCTACCTCTGGAGCCCACCCCTCACAAAAGTCCTCAATAAGAGCCCTGCAATCCCAAAGCAATCTCTCTGCCTCCTGAGATGGCCTGCATTCTCCCTTGAATGTATATTTCTCCCTTGAATTCTCCCTTGAGTGTGTATTTCCTATTTTCTAAAAAACCTGTCTGTATCTCTGACTGGCATGAGCCTGAGTTCCTAAGTTGAGAAATGGACCCTTTAGCCTCAGCAGGTCCAGAGCATGAGTACATAGGATAATTATGGTGCAAGATGGAAAGTAAAACTGCATAAGAGAGGTTTTTAGAAAATGCAGTGGAAGCCGGGCGTGGTGGCACACGCTTGTAATCCCAGCGCTTGGGAGGCGGAGACAGGAGGATAGCACAGGTTCGAAGCCAGCTGCGCACGCTGGCTTAGGAGACCCTGTTTCCAAAAAAATATATAAAATAGGTCTGGGAGTGTAGCCCGGAGGTAGAAGGGCTTCCAGGAACCCCAGTACCACCAAAAAAAAAAAAAAAAGAAAGAAAAAAAAGAAAATGCAGTGGAAATTCAGAGGAAGAAAGACTCTTGCTATAAGAAATCAGGGAAGACTTCCTGCAGGGGGTAGTTTCTAAACCATGTAATGAAATGCAATGTTTTCTGGGGAGATAGAAAAAAGCCTTTCAGATGGTGTCTCTAGCTCAGACCACCAGCTTGGAGAGGCCAACAGAGGTGCTGAGGTCAAGAGCCAGCACCCACTGCGAATCATGTTAGTGGGGGGCCCAGCTGCCCAGTACCCTGAAGGTTCAGATGACTGCAGAACGCAGGAACACTGCCCAGACAGGCCCCTCCCTAGCCCTGGCCCACAGCTTTGTGAGCTAAGTATTCTGGATGGATATAGACTGTCCCTTAAAGAGCTCATTTATTAATATTCGGGGTTGATATAGTTAAGTCACAAGAGTTGTAATCTCAGCAGTGGATAAATCCATTGTTTGTTTATTTATTATTCATTTATTTGGTACTGGGGATGGAACTCAGAGGCCTTCTACCTCTGGGCTATACCCCCGTACCTAGTTTACAAGCGTGTGCCACCATGCCTGGCTTGGATAAATACACGGTAATGGATTTATCTGAGTGGTGGCCCAGGCCGGTAGGTGTGACTGGCAACGAGGGTCCCTGGGCTGTGGTCTTGAGGATTATGTATGGTTCCTGCTCCCCTGAGCTCTCTCTTGCTTCTGGCCTCTATGACGTGAGAGTGAAGCCCTTGTGGTCTCCCTCTTTCTGCTTCTTGTAGCCATCCCCTGAGATCCCAGTCCCCCACCTCACATGAACTAAACCCCAATATCTTCAAGGAAAACCATGAACTGATAAGTCTTCCATCCTCTAAGTTACATGGTTAGTCTTTTAGATTATAGCTATGAAAATGCTGATGAATACACTAAGAAAAATAGTTATCTAAAGCTGCTAAGCCTGGAGGTATTGCACAGTGACAGGAAGTAGATGGGTGCATCTGGGTCAGTGAGTTAAAAAAAAAATGTACAGTCTCCCTTTGTGGTCAGATGTTAGTGAAGGTCAGTGGCAGGTCAGGACTCACATTCTCAGGTGCTAATGTAGACAAAGCAGGTCTGAAGTCTACGCAGTGGTGAGGAGACCCCTAAATGAAACTGGTACTGTGCTGGAGACAGTAAAGTCATAGGCTGAGCACTTGGAATAGGAGCTTAGAAAACCTGGGTGTCCATCTCAGCTCTGGCTGTTGGCTGCCAGAGGAAAGTCAGCTAAACTGTGAGGTGCTCATTAAATTTACCTGCCCTAAAAGAAGTACACAGAATTTACCTGCCCTGAAAAAAAATACACAAAAGTGCTTCAGATACTATAAAGTTTATTCAATGGTATGTCTTTTTAAATTAATTTTAACTAAATCCATTCAGATAGCTTAAAGTCAAGTATTTCAATTAAGGCTCACCATGAGAAACAGTAGGCATCTTTATAACCCAGCCGCTACTCCTGCAGACAACCAGATTTAACTTTGAGGTGATTCTTCTAGTAATTTACATTGTATTGGTAAATATTATGGTCATTCTGCAATTTTATAATTCAGGATAATGAGTTAGCTCTTTTCCATACCCATGAAAATCAGGAAACTTCACACAAGATCCCAAGTTTCCAGCTTCTTCTGGAAACTCAGAGACTCTGCCATTACCACATCTCATACCACCCGACAGTCATCTGAAGGGACTTGGTGGGACCCAGGCTCATCAAAGGTCGCAGTGTTTCCTACCCCTAGCCCGCTTCTCTCAATTAAAATGACCTGTGTGCTTCTGATCAGCACATTATCCTTTGTAGAAGCTCTTGCAGCGTTCATGAATTGATCAGAATGTCATCCCACCTGGTTCTCTGGGCTTCCTCAGTAAAATTGTATCTCTATAAAATAAAATCTAGGATTATAAATTGCATACAATATATTAGTTGCATGACAGGTACCGGCACTTGACAATGTTTGGTCAATGGAGTATATTTATATAAAATATGAAAATCTGTGTGTGTGTGTGTGTGTGTGTGTCTGTGTGTGTGTGTGTCTGTGTGTGTGTGTCTGTGTGTGTGTGTATGTCTGTGTGTGTGTGTGTCTGTGTATGTCTGTGTGTGTGTGTGTGTGTGTGTGTGTGTGTGTGTGTGTGTATGGTTAGGAATTGAAACCAGAAGTGTTCTACCTCTGAGTTATATACCTCCAGCTCTATTTTACTTTTTATTTTGAAACAACATCTCACTAAGTTGTTGAGAACTTTGAAAAACTGCTGAGACTGACCTCAAACTTGAGATCCTCCTATGTCAGCCTCCCTGGGATTACAAGCATGCACCACCATGCCCCACAAAAGTCTTCTTAATTTCCAAGAGAAGGAAATGTGGATTTAAAAAACAATAGACCCATGAGCAAAGCACATGTAATAGCTAATAAAAATGCATTGGTACTGGAGAAAGTAGCTAGGGTACAACACAGATTCATAGAATCACTCTGCCAAAGTAGTTTCAAATAATTGTTATAGTATTTGGGGCCCGGATGTAGCTCAGTGGCAAAGCGTCTGATGTGCAGGTGTGGAGCTCTGGGTTCAATCCCTGTTCCAAAAAGACAAAAAACAGAACCCCTTTAAAAAAATAATTGTTATAGTATTATATATAGTGTATCTGGGAACACAATAGTCATATTTCTTTTCTGTATGTAATTTTTTTTTTCTGGAAGTTCTGGGGATGGAACCCAGGGGCATTCGACCTCCGAGCTGCACCCCCTGCCCTGTTTTTTATTCTTTATTTTGAAACAGGGTCTCACTAAGTTGCAGAGGGCCTCACTAAATAGCTGAGGCTGTCTGCAAACCGCAATCCTCCTGTCTCAGCCTCCCAAATGCTGGGATTACAAGCATGCGCCACCACCCCGGTTTACATAATAATTTTGATAATTTATAAACCTTCTTGTGAAATTCTCAGGGCAAAAAAGGAGAAGAGAAAAGAAGAGTATATAGAAGATATTACTATTGCTTCTTGAAAATATATAAAGCAAAGTGTCTGTGTGTGTGTGTGTGTGTGTGTGTGTGTGTGTGTGTGTGTGTGTATGTTACTGGGGATTGGATCCAGGGTATTCTACATCCAAGCTACAACTCCAGCCCTTTTTTATTTTTATTTGAAACAGAGTCTCACTAAGTGCTATTTGCTTTTTAAATGCCAAACACTGATAGATGTTTGAAACATTGATTAATGGAAGGAATCCACTTGAGAGGTGACTAAGAATGTCCCACAATGTTAACTCATAGCCCAATTTCTGTCTAACTTCTTATAATCAAGGTGATGAAAACTTACAAGGCCCTAATCCAATAATGTGGAAATTCTCCAAATCTTGATTCAAGAAGATCTTTATAGGCTGGAAGGCTATAAATATGTGCCATAACTAGAAAATTAACTTTTAAGGTGATAGTAAAAATACCTATTTCATTTTTATAAGCACAATATATATTCATGGTTTTTAAAGTCAAATGCATAGTTCTTAATAACTTATAATAAAAAAACACAGTTCTCTGTCCTACATTCCCCATCTCTCCCCTGTTCCTTCCTCTAGAGGTAAAATCACATGAACTTTTTTTTGGCATGGGTAGGGGGGTGGTGCTGAGGCTTGAATCCAGGGCATTCTACCTCTGAGTTACACAGACATCTACCCCAGCCCTTTATATTTGGAAACAGAGTTGTTTCCAAAGTTTCTGGGGCTAGCCTCAAACCTGCAGTCCTCCTATCTCAACCTCCCAAGTTGAAGACTGAATTTGCATATCTAAGAACTCCCAGACTGTAGACAGTATCGATTGACTACTTATTACAGTAGACAAGAACTTAGCTATCTAATACAGCCAATTTAGCTATACAATAGTTTTGGTTTAACAAATATTCAGTGCTGATATCCTGCCAACATGAATATTACTCACACATGGACATGGTAATGTAGTAATAAAGACTGTATTTTCTTAGTTTTTTTTTTTTTCCTCGAAGTTAGTGGTTTCATTGTATTTGTCTGTTTTTTGTTTTGTTTTGTTTTGTTTTTTGTGGGGGTTTTCTTTTGCAGTACTAGGGATGGAACCCAGGAGCATTCTACCTCCAAGCTACCCCTCCAGTCCTATTTTTTATTCTTTACTTTGAAACAAGGTCTCACTGAGTTGCAAAGGGCCTCACCAAGTAGCTGAGGCTGTCCTTGAACTGTGATCTCCTGTCTCAGCCTTCTGAATGCTGGGATTACAAGCGTGTGCCACCATGCCCGGCCACATTGGTTTTTCATTTGCTTGGTTTTCTCTGTACTGCTGGATCATTCTTCCCACAATTAACAGTATTCTCTCAGCACAGATGTTCACATTAGCATCAAATATTTTTCCTAGAGATGTGATTCTGGAATCTTCCTTTTCTTCACTGGTTGGCTGCTACATCTACTGCATAGCTGGCTTCCTGGGTCTACCCTTCAGCATCCCATTCCTGAGACATACCTGCTATTTAGCTCATTCTACATCTTCTTTCTTTTTTTCTTCATTTATGTAGAAGTGATCTCCAACAATTTCCTAAGAAAGTTCACAGAAGATTTTTTTTTGAGACCTTGTCTGGAAACCTCCTTATTCTCCCCTCATGAATGATTGATAGTCTAGATAAGTATTCAATTCTAGGTTGGAAGTAATTTTCATTCCCTTCTTGTGGACGGCATTCCTCACTAGTCTTTGTAGTGGCCATAAAAATGGCTGTAAGGAGCACAGTAAAAATGGCCATAAAAATGGCTGTAAGGAGCACAGTAAGGAGATGGCGCCAGTTGCCACCCCGTGGATCCAGCACCACAGTTGCTCCTGAGGCCGTGCTTCTCATGGGCTCCTCCTATGTGACAGATGGTGGCAGGGGTGCTAATGCCCACCCGCTGCTGTAAGATGTGGACTCAGCGTTTGCTTGCATCACACTGGCTACCATCCCATTGGCCAAAACAAGTCACATGGTCAAGTCCACCATCCGCGGGGGAGGAAAGTGCCCCAGGTGTGGACACTGAGAGATGAGGTTTGATGGGACTCAGACACAGCAGTACCGAACCCTGCTCTTTCTTTCTGTAACTTCTGTTATTTGAATGTTGGACCTCTAATTGGTCTGCTCATTTTCTTACGTTTTTCTACTGTTTTCCTTTTCTTGGCCTTCTTGTTCTACTTTTAGTAATATTTCATCAACTTTATTTTCCAGCTTTTCTAATGAATTGTTTATTTCTCCTTTAATGTGTAATTTCAAACATTCTTATTTACCCTGATTTTATATTATCCTCGTCTTATTTTCTAGATACAATGCCTTCTTGGATCTCTTCTAGTATATTAGTATAAGTTGTGGTTTGTCATTATTGTTTTTACCTTTTTTTCTCCCCCTTATAATTTATTTTCTCCAAACTGCTTTTTTCCCCTTTTTATTTGTTTAGCTATGTGATCTCAGTCTTTCATACAAGAGGCTTTCTTAAGCTGTTTCTTGGTCCTTGATCATCTACTCTTATTTAAGAGTTGAAAAGCAAAACCCCGATTGTTCATATGTGTATGGTGTGTTGACTCTGAGCCACACTGTAGTGATCTGCCTCAACCATTAGTTGTAAAAGTCCTAAGACCAGCATCTGAGGTCTTTCCTCATGAACTCGTCATCTGGAAAAGATTCGTTCAGTCCTGATGAAGGATAAAAAAAATTAATAATAATAGGTAGAAAGGTGACAGACAGGAAGAAAAAGTAAAATATAACTAATATAAGAACCTGGGGCTAAAGTGTCTCAATGCTTACTCCCCAAACCAGTTCTCTTCCCCAGGCCTGTCCCTCCCAAATTTCTGGGAAATCTATAGATCCTAGAATTAACTGAAAGAAACTATAATTGTCCTGTGCATTGTTAACCAGACAGATACAATATCTTGATGAACCTATAATTCAGGACACTCACCATACCTCAATCAGCCTGAGGACCCTAAGGCTGTCCAGACTACCAGAAACTACCTGAAGACTGCAGAACTGACGCTATCCTCCCTAAGACTGACCAGATCACCAGACCACCAGAAACTGCCTCAGGACTACTAGGACTAGCAGACTGGGGTCATCCTCACCTACCTCCTCCTGCACACCCCTCACAAAAGTCTCCTATAAGAAAAGAGCCCTGCAGGTTGGGCGTGGTGGTACATGTTTGTAATCTCAGTACTTGGAAGGCTGAGACAGGAGGATAGCACAGGTTCAAAGCCAGCCTCAGCTACTTAGTGAGGCTCTCAGCAACTTAGTGAAACCCTGTTTCCAAATAAAAATATAAAATAGGCCTGGGAGTGTAGCCCAGAGGTAGAGAGCCCCTGGGCTCCATCCTCAGTACCACAAAAAAGAAAAGAAGAAGAAAAAAAGAAAAGAAAAGAACCCTGCACTCCCCCAAAGCATCTCTTTCCCTTTTGAGATGGCCTAATTTCTCCCTTGTGTATTTGCTTCTTTCCTATATAAACCTCTATGTCTCTGACTGGTGCGTGCCGAAATTCTTTTCCATCATGTTATTCAAGGACCCCACTGATGATGCTAAACTCCTGAGTTTAGGAATCTCATCCCCGACAGTCCTACCTGGAGAGTAAGTGTCAGATACCAACATTCTGAGAGTGCAGGGAAGCTAGTGCTGGTGCTTAGTCACTGTGCTGGGAAGGAAGGAAGGAAGGAAAGAAGAAAGGGAGACAGGAAGGAAAGGAAGAAGGAAAGAAGGGATGGTAATTTGCCACTTGTGGTAAGCTTTATCTTTTTAAAATTTATTAAGATTAAAAAGTTCAAAAATAAACTACAGCCGGGCGTGGTGGCACACACTTGTAATCCCCATTGCTTGGGAGGCAGAGACAGGAGGATCGCAGGTTCGAAGCCAGCCGCGCTGGCTTAGGAGACCCTGTTTTCAAGTTAAAATATAAAAAAAAGGTGTCTGGGAGTGTACCCCGGAGGTAGAAGGGTTTCCAGGAACCCCAGTACCACCAAAAAAAAAAAAAAAAACTACAAAGGTGACAGAAGACGTCTGCCTTAACAGCAGTGCACATGGGGGGAGGGGAGCCTGAGAGGTTTTAGCTGACTACAGGCTAATCGGAGCCAACAGTGAGATGACAGCCAAAACTTTAATATAATCCAGGACTGCAAGAGCATCATTCAAAGCCCAGAACAAGCAATGCCATCACTCAGGTTGGCTGTGCACATCTCGGGCAGTGTTGTGGCTCTGCCCAGCAAATATTCAGAGACTTCCAAAGTGCCATGCCCTGTCTTGTGAACTGTCACACTGTCTCACCTGCCCTGGCTTTGCAGGGTCTGTTTCACAGAACTCCACTATGTGCCTGGCATGCCCAACCCAGCACGAGGGCCCAAGTCTTATTTTTACAAATAAAGCTTTATTTAAACCCAGCTGTGCCCATTCACTGACACATCACTGATGGCTGTTCTCTCCTCCCTGTAAATGGGACTGAGTATCAGCACCAGACACAGCATGACCCATGAAGCCCAAATGTAGCCCTCTGCAGAAAACTTTCTCAGCCCCTGATCAGTCTCACCTGCAGAGTTTTCCCTCACCATTCCCCCACCCCTGCCCCTCAAAACTCTTTCTACTAAGGCATTTATACATTTTGCACAGTTATTTGATCATGATCTCTCCCCTGTAAGTGACATGAAGGCAGGAGTCTCGCTTTATTTCTCTTCCTATGGCAACTTAAGTGAAATTTGCCACCTGAAGCCCCTAGCCCCAACCCACTCCCGGCCCCTCCTAGAGCGAGGAGCAGACCTGCAGAGTGTGGTCTTGGAAAGGGAATCCTGGCCAGGAAGGAGGGAATGTCCCCCTCCACGGGAGAGGCCTCCTAGACAGCCAGTGTTAGGTACACAGGAGGAACCTGACTCTCTGCAGGCCAGTGTGCTTTGGATAAGAAATAGCTATACTGTGAGTTGTGTCTGACTTCAGACCAAAGGGGACTACCTGAGCCAAGAGTGAAACCTCCTCACCACCATCACCCACCTCTGCAAAAGCAGCCAGGAAAGCCTGACATGGTACAAAAGGACATTTGCAAGAGATTCTCAATAGAGGAAGGGGTTGAAGGGAGTAGGCTGTGTGACCGGAAATAGGGAGATAAAACAGCAACCCCCCAAAGATTCTCAAGGAATCTTGAGGCAGTGCACACTGCCTTCTACCACTCCTGCCTTGTTGCTTTGGAGCCATCCCCTGGACTCTTAAAGAAAGAGCCCTAAAAACACACCGTGGGAGCCAGAAGTCTGTATTCTCTGTGGGATTCAGAGCTAGAGACCCCCAGCCCTTCGTCCTCTGTCATCTGTACCCATCACCTCCCCTAGTGAAGGATGATGGGAAAGAGGTGAAGCCCACAAACAACTCTAGACTCTCCCCTCTGGGGACACTTACCTGTGCCCCCACCTCACCTCAAGCATTGGATGATTGAGAGGCCTCCAAAGGTCACATCTGTGTTCTCAGAATCCAATACCACGCCTGCCTGCCACACCTGAGAAAGGGCCCAGACCAAATTTCCAGTTCTCCCTGTGTCCTTGGAACAGATTCCAGCACAAAGGGGAAAAGACTGAGGAAGAACCAGTGACCTTTTCAAAAGTTTGAAAAGTTGTCATCTTAGTCTGAGTTTTGCTACTATGACAGAATATCGCAGATTGGGACATTTTTAAAGGAAAGGAATTTATTTCCCACTGGGAGTCTGGGAAGTCCAAGATCAAGGGGCTACATCTGGTAAGGACCTTTGTGCTGTGCCATCACAGGGCGGAGGGTGGTGCATGGCAGGAGAGTGGGTACAAGAGATCAAGAGGAGGCCAGGCTGTCTCTTATAACAAGTCCAGTCCTGATGCTCCAAACCCACTCCAGCAGTAAGAGCACGGATGGGCGCAGCCTCCCGTCAGACTCCACCTCCCAACACTATTTGTCATGGCAATTAAATTTCTTTTTTTTTTTAATTTGGTGCATTGTAATTAGACATCATATTTAAAGTGAGAGAAACACACATGTTCACAACTCTTGGAACACTGCCCCCTCATACACACCATCAAGATTGGGACTGGTAATTTTATACACATATTAGCATTATTTTAACTGTTAATTCTCTTTCCATCGTTGTCCCCCTCCTTCCTTCCCTAAACCCTCTGTTGCTCCCCTGGAGGTTTTGCTCTTCCACCTTTATTTCCAAATTTCTCTCTAGCTTTCACATACAGGAGGAAACAAACATGTATTCGTTTTTGGGGACTGGCTAATCTTATTCAATATAATATTCTCAAGTTCTACCCATTTTCCTGCAAATGACATGATTTTGTTCTTTTTCTATGGCTGAGTAAAATTTCATTGTGAGTATATACCAGTTTTGTGATCCATTTGCCTGTTGATGGACACCTAGGCGGGCTCCATAATTTAGCTATTGTAATTTTGCTCTTTTGAACATGGATACGCAAGAATCACTATAATTTTCTTATTTCAATTCCTTTGGAAAGATGCCCAGTTAAATTTCAACGCAAATTTTGGAATGGACAAACATTTACAGCATAGCCTAAGTCTTGTCAGAGAGTGATTTGCTTTGTTCAAGATTGAGGAAAGCAAAGATAAGTAGGGCTGAGTCCTGCAGAGTGACAGGTTTCAATAACTGGAGAACAACTGAGTTCATCTTGCTGCAAAGACAAGCAAATGCTAGATGACCCTAGGAGGGTCTGTCCTCGGATCCCCCAGGTTCCTTCTAAGACTAACTCTCTAATCATCAACGAAAAGTGCGTCTATAGATGGAAATAATGTTTGCATAATCACTTTATTTAAAGTAAATGTACCTCACTGCTTTCAGTTTGAATATTGTATTAAACCCAGAATGATATACTTTCATGAATGATGTTCCAACAACCAAATGTCAAACTAATGTAATTTATAAAAAAAATCTAGCCAGGCATGGTTGTGCATGCCTGAAATCCTAATACTTGGGAGGCTGAAACAGCAGGATCTCAGGTTCAAGGCCAGCCTCAGCAGGTTAGTGAGATTCTTAGCAATCAAGTGAAACTCTGTTTCAAAATAAAAATTAAAAAAGGGCTGGGGGAGTAGCTCATAAGTCATGCCTTTGGATTCAATTCCCAATACTACCCCCCAAAAAAAGAAAAAAAACAATTCAGACTGTGGTCACAAATTTCACTGTTTTCTTTAGTGCATATATCATATTGCATTAGTCATAAGCTTTAGCACATGTCTTTTGAACACCAGACTGTGTCCCAAAAGGTAGTTGGTAATACGTTTTATGTAGAACAGGTTATTTAAAAATGATTTTACAGTCCTTTGTCAAAAGCTATTAAAATAATTTTAAAGAAGACTTCATCCCATTCAAGCTACAGGCTCCAAACTTAGAAATTAAATGACAACACAAATTCTAAAGTGCTTGTCTAATTTTTTCTTCTAAATGGCTCAAGAGGACATTTCTTAAATGCTTTTGCTGTAGTTATTGTTATTGACAATAAATTCATGCTTCATTGCTATGGCTTGGATGAGTGTCCCCCAAAGATCCATGTATTAAAAAGACTTATTCCCCAGAGTGGTGCAATTGGAAGGTACTTTGGACCTTTATGAGGTGGAGCCTTGTGGGATGCTGTGGGTCACTGGGGGTGTGCCCTCAAAGGGGATGTGGGACCCCATCTTTTTCCTGTCTTACAGGTGAGTGATTTTTTTTTCTGCCACATACTTCTGTCATGATACGCTGCCCTCGCTAGAATTCTAAAACAAATGAGGTCACCCGATCATGTACCGGAACCTCCAAAATCATAAGATAAAACCATCATTGTTTCTTTATAAGTTACTTATCATGAGTATTTTGTAACAGTAGTGGGAAATTCACAAATATATTCACCTTTGTAGCGCTCTTTACATTTTTCAAAACTTATTGGCATATATGACTTGGTTTGGATTCTCACAATATACCTGGGAGGGTGGCAACGTGGTAGAGACTGCTGGCTGCCTGAGTGATCTGGTCCCACCTGATTTTGACATAATACAATTGTTCACTCAGCTCATGGCTTGGCATTGGATAATAATTCCTAGACTCCTTTGTACCACATGACCCAGTTCTGCGACAGGAAGTAATGGGTGATTTCCAGGCACTTGGGAGGCCCCATTCCCCCTCTCCCTTTCTTTCCCTGTCCACTGAATACAAGTAGAACATTATTTGTTCTGAAAATGTACAAAGGTCATATACATATCAATCTTGGATTTTTTTTTTTGCATTATTCTTCCTCACATTTTTTGTAGTACTGGGGATTGAACCAGGACCTTCTACCTGTGAGCTACATCCCCAGCCCTATTTTATTTTTTATTTTGAGCCAGGGCCTCACAAAAGTAATGAGGCTGGCCTTAAAGTTGGAATCCTCTGTCTCAGCCTCCCAAGTGCTGGGGTTACATACCCAGCTCTTCCTCACTCTTTAAAAATTCCTCCCAGTGTGGGATAAAAACACAATGCAAGTACTTAATTTATAAGAAAGGAAATAGATTTATTGAATCCAGAAAAATATTTCACATGTACATTTATTCATTCATTTAAAATGTATTGATTACTTCCTCTGTGGCAAAGAATGACCATAAGCACTAAGAACTAAAAATTAAATATGACATGTAGTCTGTGCCCTCAAAGAGCCACAAATGAGTAAGTGATCCACTCTGCCTGCTGTCCCGTAATTGGAGTATGTGAGCCGAGTCTTTGAAAGGTAATTTAGAGTTTATCCATGACAGAGGGAAGAAGACGTATAGATAACCTTCAGTTAAATTTGTACCGGGAACATATCAAATAAAGTATATAAAAGTTGTATTATCCTGCCAATCTCAATCTCACATATTGAGGAGGTGGGTGGGAGCTGGGGGTGGGGGCTCATCAAGTGCTGTGTGTGTGTGTGTGTGTGTGTGTGTGTGTGTGTGTGTGCATGAACTACCACACCCAGCTATAAAGCCACCTTTTACACAAAGGATAGTAAAACTGTGGTTTAGAGCAATACTACTTTTTTAAATGAGATACCTCAGATGATCCTGTGTGCCGAGCCATGACTGATTCTGAATTCAGGTGGTGCAGCTCATTCAATTTGCACTTGAGAAGTACACACTGACATTATTTAAGTGCTTATTGTCCTTCTTTTCTTCAATTCAATGTTGTTAAAACATTGCTATGATTTAAAATGAATTTATCGGTGTTTTTCCTCTTTTAAATTTTTTCTTGGTCTTGTAACCTTCTGAAAATATTGTGTTCAATTTGATGCTCAAAGAGAAGTGAGTTAAGCTATTTGGGTGATGTAACTCTTTCTGATAAAATGGATATTGAAATCAGTCAGTCTATAAAATGTGCTTTCAACCCAGTTGATTATTCTAGCCACGGAGCAAATACATTTTAATGAGAAGGAAATTTGTAAAGTGCTTTCAAAAGTCCATATTCTATATAATTTGAATATATATGTAGCAGATAAATTGCTTATACTGATTACTTGGGGAACAAAAATTCAACTAGACAGCAAAAAATCCTTTCCAATATATACTGCCAATGTGAGCCTAGTGAATTTACAACTCTCCCTGTTCTGAAAAATGTCTTCATACTGCTATATAGTGACTACAGTTCTTTTAATTAATTAGTTAGTTAATTAATCTTTGTAACACTGGAGACTGAATGGGGGATGGGACTGCCACTGAGCTATATCCCCCATCCCTATTTTATTATTTATTTTGAAAATGGGTCTCATGTGCTAGCCTGAGATCTGCCCTCCTCTAGTACATGGAGTGGGTATATTTAGTAAATAACTTTAAATGTTCACTGTGGCGATCAGATGCTGTGTCATTTTACTTACTACATCTGGTTAGCTTTTGGCATCCACTGTTCCATCAGATGAACAAGGAGAGCAAGTCCCAGAAGCATGCATTTATAGAGGCAAAACCAGGCTCCTCGCTAGGCAGAAACCACCTCCGGAGCATCTACCAAGGCGTGATGCCAACTTAGGAGAAGATGCAAAGGACAAGGCTCCCTGGTGCAAGGAACCACACAGCCAGCAGGGTGGTAAAAGAGACAAATGGGTGAATAAAAGGAAGAAAGCAGTAGGAGGCAGTAGAGGGAAGCAACCCAATATGGAATTCCATAGAGGAAATGGCCTTCAGGTGCGGAGCCGAAAGAGTGTGCAAGCTGGTTCTTGAAGAATAGGTGGGATTTTAATAAGCAGAGGCCTGTCTTGCTCATACACAATGACACACCGGATAATACCCATCAGGGTGACTCCGGGGGGCAAGGGAATGAGCAAGGGCGTCAGTGAGGGGGGGGGCTCTTCCAGCTACCCTGGAAAGACTGGATGATGGCTTGCACCTCGGTCACAGATACAGATAGGGAGAGGGGGTTGTTTCTGGGCACACTGTGATCAGTAGAGATGTAGGATTTGCTGACAGGTTTGAAATAAGAGAAGGGTGGGGGAGCTATGATTTGGCACCTAACCAACTACAGGAGCAAAGTGCTCTACAGAGATGGGGACAACAACAGGACTTTGGTTTGGAATGTGTGACATGTGACCCACCTAAGTGGACAAGGTGATCGTCTATCCAAACCTGAAGCTCAGAGGAGAAGTCCCGGCTAAAGACTCAAATTCTGGAATGGTCAGGATGCAGAGGCTGTTCAAAGGACCTTCAAGAGTGAGTGAATTGAGACATAGGCCAGGGCAGTCCTGGCCCCTCTACTCTTTCCAGGCAAAGTGAGGAGGGAGAAAAAATAAAGTAAAAAAATAAAAAAACAACAGAGACAGAGAAGGAATCACGGGGGGAGCTGAAAAAAGAAGCAAGAATGTGGGGTCTGGAAGCCAAACTGAGGAAGAGTGACAAGAAAGAAATGGATGGCTTAGACACGTGTACTGGGGACGAATCAGACTAAAGGGGGGCTTCAAGGCTAAAGCTCCAATCCAGTCAATAGTGCAAGACTCTTCCAGGGACCGAGGGCGGGGAGGGGGGAGGAACACGTGGATCTTCCTCTATAAGATAAGGAATTGCAAGAACTTTCTGATATTTTAAATAATCTACACACTTTAGATTCTTGTGCCCATTCTTGGCCTTGTGGCCAACTTTTTAGTTATATTTTTGAGGAATTACACAAAAATTGCTCATACACAATGACACACTGGATAATACCCATCAGGGTGACTCCGGGGAGCAAGGGAATGAGCAAGGGAGTTGGTGCTTGACTCCCCAACTACAGGTGCCAGTGCTGGCTTTTCCAGGACATCAAGAACCAAGTTTCAAAAGCCATGAAAGCTAATTGTCTGTCTTGAAGCCAAAGAAAAATAAACATGTCCTCCTTTGTTACATTCGGCAACATACACATTTTTCATCAAGAATCACACCTGTACCAGGAACCCGCAAAAGATCATGGAGACTTCCATGATAGAATCCCCTCCCCATTATTTGTCCTGTTATTTGTTTGCCCAGCCTTCTGCCCTCTGGGCCATCAAACAGTAATTCTGGAATCCCTGGGGACCCAACTGTCTATTCTTTCCAGGGGTCTCCTAAGCCCACTAGTAAATTACTGGAAATGGAGAGAAGAAAGGGCAGGTTGGCCTGCTTTATCCTTTACCAGCTTAGATCCCCTAAGGACTAAAGCTGCTAAAGGACTCAGTGCCCTAACTGTTCAGCAGCAATAGCTAAGCTCTGTCTGAAATGTCCTGTCACCAAAATCCACACAATAGGTGTTTGTTTTCTCTTTTTCAGGTAAGGTAAGAATTGCCCACCTCCACCCCACCCATACACATTCATCAAGAAAGAACACAGAAACCAAAATGAAAGAATCTCACACAACAAAATGAAAGATACTTTTTTTAGATAAAAAAAAGAGTCTACAGAAGAGACAAGAATGACTTCATTCCAAACCCAAAGAAAATTTAAAGTTAAATTAATATTTTACAGCAACTAGCACTGTATTCGCAGCATCAGCAAAACCAAGCCACGTGTCTACCAGTTACTAATTTCTTATAAACACAAAGTCCACCACGTTTAGGAAGGGTGGTTAGCGTTTAGAAAATTTTTGTGTAATTCCTCAAAAATATAACTAAAAAGTTGGCCACAAGGCCAAGAATAGGCACAAGAATCTAAAGTGTGTTGATTATTTAAAATATCAGAAAGTTCTTGCAATTCCTTATCTTATAAATGCAATGATCATTAGTCACTATAATAACAACTGACTACTTTTGTATACATTAGGGTTTATTATATGCACTGTAAAATAGAATATGTATGGTTTAAATCTTTAGTGGTTTTCAAATGATGGTCTATCAGGTTCTCCAACTAGTACACTCATCTTTTTTTATTTTTTTTCTTTTTCTGGTATAAACTGAAAAATTTCTGTTTTTTTTTTTTCAAAATGTGAGACAGTTCTGCCTATAGTTTTTCTATTACCAACCATTAACTGGTTGTGTTTATAGTTTATTCTATAAAAGGATTTTTTATAGGATATTCTTTAAAAGGATTAACAGCATGGAAAAATTTTAAATCTTTGCTCTAAAGTACCCCTATGAAAAGACAGTTATCACTATGATTTCACCAAAGTCAAAATTTGTTAAATAAATCCAACATTCTTGTATGACCCATGGCAGCAAAACAGGTTTTGTGACGCTGACATACAATCTAATTTAGCCATTATTACATTACCAGCAGCTCAGAGCACTGAGTCAACTCAATAACCTGGTACTGCTCTGCCTCAATTATCTATAGCTTTAATTAAAAGCGTTTAGGAATAGTCTTCATCTTGAATTTGTTCAGAATATGTGTCTTGACTCTAAATTTAAAAATAGGTTTTCCAGTAGGTCCACTAGTCACCAAAATAGGGTGCCAAAACTATACATTTAAATACTTTTATTAAAATGTTGTACATGTGCATAATATATCTTATCATGATACAAAGTCCTGTACAAAGTGTGCCAACAACTGACATTATAAATGAGCCCCCCAAACCAATGGGGGTTTGAACAGTAAGCAGAAAAAAGGAGGAAGACGTAATTGAGAAACAATTTTATCATTACATACCAATATTTCCTGCTGTCAAAATGTATGAGCTCTTTTGCACACCTGTGTTAAAATTACTTCTGTCAGGCTAATAATCGCACCAGGGAGGAGCCCTTTCAACTAGAGACAGCACTGTGGAAACAGATGTTGCAGATACCCAATCTAGATCACTCTGCAGTCGGTTCTTTTAAGATTGTGTAAAAAGTGGTCTTCAGACCCCAGGCGATGAGTGAGACTGACCTAGGCAGCTCAATATCCTGCTGCAGAAAAGACTTCCGACCCTCCAGATAATGAGGTTTTGACACCTTTACATTTGATAGTGTGACCTTGGGTCATAAGCAAGACAGGTCTTCCTGGACTAACACTGAGCTCTGGTAGAGCCCAATGCCCCTCGGTGAGGTTTGAGAACCAACATTTTTCTTACACTCATCCTCCTTAGTCTCTCTCTCTGCAGCTACCACTAGGAAATCCTCCCAACCCTTACCTCTAGGAATTCCTCAACACCCAGAAAAAGGAGTTCCCTTTCCTAGCAGGGAAACTAATGCGGATTTCTTTTTTGACAAATGGGCTCCAAGGGACACTGACTCAAGCGCACAGCCACCCCGCTCTCCTGCCTCCAAGCCTTCCCAGCAAAGCCTGAACTGCTCAGTTTCCCCAAAGGTGTGAATCCAGGGGACCCCACAAGGGATTCAAGCGAGGCCTGTCATAAGCAGAGAGTTGGGCACCCCCTTCCCCGCCTGAGGCCCTCCCTCCTGGAGTGAGTGGCTCTCTGCCTGGCCCCTCGCACTCACCAGAAGGAGGTTGTGCGCCACCAGGTAGCCCAGGCTCGAGCCGCCCCGGACTCCGGGGGCCAGGCGCCCGGTGGCGTAGCCGTGCCAGGCCACCACGTAGGGGTTGTCGATGGTGATCCAGTACTTGACCTGGCCGCCGAAGTGGCGGAAGCAGAGCTCGGCGTAATCGCTGAAGTGGTCGGCCAGGGTGCGGTTGGCCCAGCCTCCGTAGGTGTCCTGCAGGCGCTGGGGCAGGTCCCAGTGGTACAGGGTGACCACGGGCTGCACGCCCAGCTCCCGCAGCCGCTCCAGCAGGCGCCGGTAGTAGCGCAGCCCCTCGCGGTTGGGGGCGCCCGCGCTGCCATCGGGGAGCACCCGCGCCCACGAGATGGAGAAGCGGTAGTGGGTGACCCCGAGCTCGCGCAGCCCCTCGGTGTCGCGGAACACGTTGTTGTAGCCGTCGCCGGCCACGTCCCCGGTGGCGGGCGGGGAGGGCGCGGGGATGCCCGACGGCAGCGCGGCGCCCGGGGGAGGGCGGTGCGTGAACGTGTCCCAGACGGACGCGCCCTTGCCGTGCTGCCTCCAGCCGCCCTCGGTCTGGTAGGCGGCGCTGCCCACCGCCCAGCGGAAGCCGTCGGGGAAGGTGGCGTGGAGCAGCCCCGCCGCCTCGGGGGCCTGCGGGCGCGCGAAGCGGGCCCAGGTCTGCGCGCCGTCGCCGGGCCGGGCTTGCAGGCGGCGGCCGCCCAGGGCCAGCAGCAGCAGCAGCGGCGGCAGCAGCGACGGGCGGCGCGGAGGGGCGCGGGCGGGCATGCTGGGGAGCCGGGCCCGCCGCGCCGCGCCCCTTTATGCCCGCGCCGCCGCCGCCGCCCCCGCCGCGCGCTCGCCCCGCTCCCGGCCGCGGGCCATGGTTACCCACGAGCAGGCGCCTCCCTCCCGGCCCGCGGGGGGGCGCGGGCCAGGTGCCCCGGGAGGGGGCGCCAGCCGGCCAGGGGCGGCTCGCGGGGCGTCGGAGGAAGGCCACCTGCTCCTCCCGGCCGGAGGGAGCCGCTCGGGGAGTTGGGGCGACGCTCAGTGGTCCAGCGCCACCTTCTCGTCGCCATCACCCGCGAGCCCTCCCGGGAGGAGCGGCGGGGCTGGGGATCCTCGAGGACCCGCCGGCGGGGAAGCGCGGGGGAGGCTTGCGATCGACTTTGCTAGGGCGGATTGGGAATTGTCTGGAATCGTAAAGGAGGGCCAGGTGGGGAGAGCCACGCAGAAACTTTGCGCTGGAAGAAGGGCTCTGTGGCAGGTCTCCCTCTGGGAGGCCGGCGCGCCCAGGTGCACCCCGCACCGGCGCAGGAGCGGGACAGCCCCTCCTGGCCCTGCAGCCAAGGAAGATGAAGAGACTCATGCGTTGCTAGGACTTTGCTTTACACTTTCTCTCACAGTTATCTTTTAACTTCAAACCAGTGCTTGTTCTTCTATTAGGTCTCAGAATTCCCAGATGAACTTCAAATCATAGTTACTGATTGTTCGGGGGAAGAAGCAAAGCCACCTAGGTTTTGACTTTTTTGTGTGTGTGGGGTGGGACCCAGGGGCTTTCTGCCTCCAGGTTACACCCCCCAGCCCTATTTTATATTTTATTTGGAAACGGGGTCTCACTAAGTTGCTGAGAGCCTCACTAAGTAGCTGAGGCTGGCTTCGAACCTGTGGGGTCCTCCTGTCTCGGCTTCCCAAGTGCTGGGATTACAAGCATGCGCCACCACGCCTAGCTAGGTTTCGGCTTTTAGTACATCCCAATCACCATTTTTATCCTTTTGCATCCGTTTGATGAATAGTCGCACGTTTTAGCTTTCAGCTCTGACTTTGGCAAGTAACTTCCGGTGGAAAGTTGCAGGCGCAGCTGCACCGGAGTCGGAGATCCCAAGTTTCCACATTTATTACCTGTGCTGCTGCGGAGCAGAGGGAGGGGAGATTCAAACCATTCCCATTCCCTAATTCCCTACAACAAAACAGAGCTGCGACATCATTTTCAGTTGCTATAGAGCCCTCTGAACAGAAGTTAAGTGCCTGAGTGTACGTTGTTTGTACACATACAAATACATAATTGGTGAGTAATTGGCATGCATTTGTTAAGGAAAAAAAGGTGGGGGTTCTCCTTTGTGACTTGAGGCAGGACAGGCTCTCCAACCCAAGTTCCCTCCTCTACAAAAAGTGGATGGGCACCTGACCTGCCACCTCAGAGGGCTGCAAAGCACCACTGGAAGACATGGACACACTGGTGACTCAGACATGGAAAGCCGAGATGAATGGAGATCCTGCTAATGGTTGTACCTTCTATTCAGTAGGTTAGAATTCAGTCTTGCTATTATTTCTGCCTTCCTTCCTATTCTGTAGGTTATAACTCAGTCCCTGTTCGCCTACACTGTGCTGGATGACTAATACCCCCGCAGAGGTGCATGTATTCTCCACTGCTGATCTTCCTGCACTGCCTCATACAAATTTAAAGTCAATAGAATTTTAAGAGTTGACGATAAAAGGTATTTTTATTAATTCCCTTGAAATGGAAGCACAAGAAATTTATTGCAGTATTTTATTAAATATTCCCAACTCTATCTAGCATACATTATCATGATTAGTAAGAGTAAGTCACCAGACTGGAACAAATACTTATTGCTATTCTGTTAAATGTGGCATTTAGGTTGTTAAGTAAATGAGAAATAACAAACAATGACACATGAGCAATTAAAAACATTATACCATGTAACTCTACAGTTGCCCTCTCTTCCAGCTAAATTGAAAGCCTTCTACATCTTGCACGCAGTCCCCTTCCCTTGCAGAACTGAACATTAGTGTTTCTGGGTGGGAGCTTGTTATGTTTCAATTAGCAATGCTTCATGAGTCTCATGGAAAACAGCTCAGGCTAAGTATTCATGTATTGATGGATGGTCTGTTTGCTCAGGGCAGATTGCATCTATTGCTATTTTTATTTAACCAACAGTTAAAAAAAAAAAAGGAGTTTCTTCTAGAGTGGTGATTAAAGAGCAGGACCAACTTGATTAAATGTTTCACATCTGAAATTCCCCTCTCCAAGGGAGACATAAGGCACATGCATCTCCTAAGATGGACATCAAAGCTTCCAGCATTTGCAGCTTCCCAGATGATACTTAATTTAACCCAACAAAAAGGATGGCATTATAATTGCACTTTCTTTCCAGAACTTTCTGTTTGTGAAGGTTCTGTTCATGATCATTAAGTTCTAGATTCCTGGGGTGTAAATAACTGCTACTGTGGCTTCTCCTGAGCTTGGCTTTATTTTGGCTGCTATTTTTTAACAACCACTTTCAAACGTCTACCATGTGGATTTCAAATGCTTTGTTCCCCTGCATATGAGAGATTAATTACTTGCTGTGCTTTGACTATAAAAGTGAAGGTGTAGAAGCATCAAAGAAAAGGACAATTTAAAATTGGTTTATGGACCTTGGTCATGGTGGCGATTTATTTTTTTAGTAATTTTTTATTTTTGGTCATAGTACTGGGATTTGAATCCAGGGGCATTCTACATCCTAGCTGCACTCCCAGCCTTTTCTAAAAAAAAAAAAAAAAAAAAAAAAAAAAAAAAAAAACACTGGGTCTCACTAAATTGCAGAGGGCCTCACTAACTTGCTGAGGCTGGCTGTGAACCCATGATCCTCCTGTCTCAGCCTCCCAAGTACTGGGATTGTAAACATGGACCATCATGCCCAACTACTGTGATGATTTTCAGTAACCTAAAAGTGGTCAGCATTCTGGTCATCTTTTCCCCCATCACCCACTTTTCTCCAGCCCCTCATACCTGTTCTCCTGGATGCTCCTGGGACCATGGAGTCTTCCACAGCCAAGGGAACAGAAGGAGGTTCACCAATCTCATGACGTCTCAGCTCAGCAGCCACAGACATGCAGCCTCCATAGGAAGGTATTTCCATTAGCAGCAGCAATTTCATTGAGCAACAACTATGAGCCAGACATCTGTGAAGTGCTTAGAGACTTCAAAACATAGACATCAGATCTGGCCCTCAGAGGCAGTACAGAATAGAGAGACCGGATAAAGTTGGCAATAAATTGTTTAATTTGTTCAGTTGAGTGTCAATAAATGACACACTGAATAATGGTTAGAGAAATTCAAAGAGAGAAGGAAATAGAGGTCTGAAAACTCTGTAAAGGGTTAGATTATAAAGCAGCTCTAATAGGTTTCTTCTTGCCCTCCTTCCCCTGGTTCATCTCTGATGCCCAAAGCGGTGGGAAAGGAAGTGATGCTGGGGTTCTGAGGCTTTCTGATCTAGAAAATTCTTCTTTCCACAAAAGTTTTTGTATCCACCAAGTTCCAGGTGTACCTTCATAAAAAGCTGGGGAAATAAGAGGGAGTCATTCCCACCCAGTGGCATCCTTGCTCTACTTATTTGCAAGTGAAATTAAGTACAAGTGATTTACATCCCAAGATATGAGTTTCAAATCTATAGGGCCCAGCCCAACTCAGGCTTTGGTAAAACAGCAAAGAGGCTTCAACTTATTTTAATAAAAGAGTAAGCCGCGCTTAATGGTGCACACTTGTAATCCTAGTACTTACAAGGCTAAGACAGGAGGATCACAGGTTCACACCCAGCCTCAGCTACTTAGTGAGACTCTCCACAACTAGTGAAACCCTGTTTCAAAATAAAGGATAAAAAATAGGGCTGGGGTGTAGCTTAGAGAATTCCACTGGGTTCAATCCCCAGTACCACAAAAAACTTAAATAAAAGGGTGGTATTAATTAGCCAGTCAATTGACTTGACAATAACACACAGCATCCATTGAAAGAGATAATGCTGGAATCCAGAAGAACAGACTGAACGCAACTGTAGTAACCTGGGTAATGAACAAAGGAAGGCTGATGTCGAGCATAAGAAACATGTGAAGAACACAAAGGGAAAGATGAAAGGTGGTGCTGAAAAAGACTGATTCAATGTGGGAGGCCAGAGAGGAAGATAGGAGGTAAGATTAAGGATGATTTAAGTGATTTAAACTTAGTTGACAATAAAAATGATAGGACTATAAGAATGCTTAAAGCACGTAGTTAATTTGGGGGGAAAGATGAATTATGTTAAATAGGCTGAATTTGAAGAATTTTTCAAAGATAAAAATTAAGATATCAAGCATATAGATGAAGATATGGAATCAAAGTTCAAGAGGCAGTTACAAACTGAATATTTAGACTAGAAATTTTGATATCAGGATATTGGATCAAATGAGGATAGTAAAAAGAAAAGCAACTAAAAGCAAAGGGCAGGACCCTGGTGTAATCTCCATTTGGGGAGATGGATAGGATGGAGAATGAAAGGAAGCAAGGAGGAAGTGGAGGAGGAGGAGGAGGAAGAGGGACCACTTATAGAGGGATACCAGAAGTCCCAGGATAGTATTTTTTCAAGCTAAGCAGTTGAGCACTTCAACAAAGGAAAGATGCTCAAACTTGTTGAAAAAAGATACTGATCTAGGTCCATTTGGTGACTTTGGGGACAGTAAATCACTTTTACTTTTGTTTCACTTGTTGAATTGTAATGGGATAGGAACTGAAGCCAGATTACAATATAAGGCATTAAGGAGAGCCTGAGGGAGGTGAGAAAACAAAGGCCACAAGTAAACACTGAGTATATTTCCAGTGGAGGGAATTAGAAAAGAGGTCACTTTGTGGAGCTGGCAGAGTTCAAGGAAAATTTTTTTCAAGATAACCAATTCTGCCTACATTTGTGTTTATAATCTTGAAGGAGCTGAGGAATGGGGAGTTTCAGAGAAGATGAAGCAAAATAGGGTACTGGAATCACCATGATCTAATGTAGTTGATTGTAGACTTTTAAGGTCCCAAGATTTTAAACATGTAGACAGAAGAAAGAAAGCAAGAACATGCAGCTGGAATGTCTTAGTGCTGGAGAAGGGAGCACAAGTCAGCAAGTCAGGGAAGATGGACAAAAACCTACTAAAAGGACAGCAAAAATGAGCCCCATAATGCCCCAGGGCACCTGTGGTTTCTTCTCAAGAAGGTGCAGCTCTGCAGAGCTCTTTGGAGCTAGTGCAGACCATGGGGTCACTAGATGGGCTCTGGTGCCTTTTCTGTCCTATGAAAGCTGCTTGTCCCTGGGTGGCTTCATCTCTTCATACTGGAGCAGAGGGCCCAAAGGTTTACATCCTGCACTCCCAACCCTGCCATGTCCTCCTAAGTAAGATGATGCTTCCATAACCTGCTACTGATTTGGATGCCAACTAAACATGTCCTGGCACAAGGCTTATGTCTAGAACCTGGGAGCATCAGGGTCTTGGAGCATGGAGTTGCTAGAGTCAAGTGTTTCTACTATTTCTCTCAGAATACTGCCACCAATGAGGAGAATAAGATATTTATTTGCAGTTACTACAGAGAAAGGAAAGAGCCAGCTGGGGGAGATCTGAGGGGGAAACAAGATGGTTCACCCGGCTTCACCTTAGAAAGGATCAAGATCTGAGACACTATGACTGGGGGTTCCTGAAAACAGCAGCTCTTATACCCTGTTTTTCTACCCTTTCCCAGCACAGGTAGGCATGATGCATCCCCTCTCCACCAAGTCCCTCTCCTGGGGTAAGGGAAAACCACTCCAAGTCTCTGCTCCTTTCAGCATGAAGGAAGAGAAATACCCAATCCAGAATCACTGAAAGACTAGGGTCCAGTCACATGACTACAGCATGGTTCCCCTTCCTCCACATCTTATCACTGCATCAATGGGGCTTCTGTATAATGTCAGGGGATTATAGCCAAAGCCTCAGACCTTTTTAGGAAGAAGACTCTAGGGAAACCCCACAACAATAAAGAAGATAAAAAAAACAAGAACAGTTAAGAAAATTTTAGCCTCTGACCCCATGACTATAGAAAAGAATCAGCACAGCCTCACTCCTAGTCAAATGCAATCTCACACTAAAGTCCTCTTGGTCTCAGTTCCTTTTAACTGATGTGCCATGTCCAACTTTCAATAACAACAACAAACTTACAGGGCACATTCAAAGGTAAAAAGATGTTTGAAGAGACAAGTATATCAGAACCCTGACTTAAAAAAGAAAAAGAAATAACCACTTCTTCATGGGGGGAAAAAGTGTATGAAAAAGAAACAGTACAGTATTTGACTCAGCTTAGCCATGAATGAAATTTACATATTTATATTTAACATGAATATAATACAAAATTGTGATTACAACTACAATAAGCAATTGCACAAATGATCAAGAGAAAGAGGTTGTGTGTGCACATTATTTTAATATGTGGAAGTGAAATACCAAGAAAAAATAGGTAAAAGAGTTGAAAGGGGCAAAACCAAAGTGTGATGATATTTTAAATAAACACTTCAATGTTATTTGATTTTTCAACTTATCCATAAGTTGAAAAAAGTGCATGTCAATAAGTTTTAGTCTAGAGTGCAGAAGAATTAGGCCTTCCTAAGAGAAGGAAGACAAGTTCATGGAGCTACAGAAAGACGGGCGGCAGAGAGGAAATTATAGACAATTATATTCTGAGATGAGAGGCTGATGGCAGTTGAAGGAAATGACAGGAATCTTAAAACTAATGACTTACATTTTGTAGAATAAAAGATTAAGTTAACTGCTGAGAGCCAGCTGGGTGAGTCTGAAAAAAGAAAAAACCAATATAGGGAAATTCCCAAGTAGTCAACAAAAGATATTGAAACATCACTGAAAAGCAGGATTGAAGCCACACAACATTGCATTTTTAAAGTAACTGTCTATATAGACCCAGTGATCTCAAGTACCTTATGCAGTGTTTCAGGCAGTTTGTATGCTGGTGTTTAAAATCCACAATTTTGTGACCCATTTCTCACAGAGATAATGAAACAACTAAACTTTTACTTAATAGAAAATCACACTTTCTGTTTATTAGAATATGGTCAGTTCCTTGATGATTGGGACTAAGGTCAAGAGTTCAGAATTTGGACAGCCTAATTAAGCATCCATCGTTCTCCATAGGTTGCCATCTTGGTCCTGCCGTAGACTTGAAATTGGTGTCCTGAGTCATCAGGGCATCAGTTGGAACAGAAAGTGCATTAATTAGCTGGAATGTATCACCAGCAAAAGAAAAATAGCTCAAAATGCATCAGTCTCCAAGTGTGACTAACAAAACTTGGTCTAGGACCCCTGACCAGGTGACAGCTGAGCTCCTACAAACCCTCACCCTTGTGGTGTGGATGTTGTGCCTGTACCACCTTGGTGCTCTCTTTCTCTAAGGACAGAGCCTGGAGATCTTATTTTTCATCAAGAGGCTCTGATGTGGCCCAGCAATTTGATATTTAGAGCTCATTTTCTACAGCATGAATTTTGTGATCCTAGGTTCAAAATTTTAGCTTGGTTCTTTCTCTTTGTGACTGTCCCCATCTCTCATGTTGACCCTCTTTTCACACCATTCTTCTACTCTTTGGTTTCATTTGTGAGAGCAATTCACAAATTTAAACTTCCCCACCTCACACCTGCAAAGTTTGCCCAGCATTTCCACTGGGACATTTCAAGCTTCATCTAAAGTCAACATATTTAATTGGTAAAGTACATAGAGAGTTAGCAGGAGAACAAACAGAAAGTATAAGCCTAAGAAATATTCAACAACAGTCAGGATAAAAGAAACGTAAATTGTGTAAGAGGAGTCCAGAAAATTGTGAAAAGAAAAATAGAAATGTTTTTTTCCTAAACAACATATTACTACAATTGGGACAGCAAAAAAACAATAAAAAAAGCCGGGCATGGTGGTGCACGCTTATAATCCCAGCATTCGGGAGGCTGAGACCTGGAGGATCATGGTTCGCGGACAGCCTCAGCTACTTAGTGAGGCCCTCTGCAACTCAGTGAGACCCGGTTTCAAAATAAAGAATAAAAAATAGGGCAGGGGGTGTAGCTCAGAGGTCAAATGCCCCTGGGTTCCATCCCCAGACCCGCAAAAAAATAAAAAACCAATAAAATATATTAGAATGTACAAAACAGCTCTGGAAAGATATAAGGTCATTTTGCATAAGCTAAAATGCAGGAAAAGAGAGAGAGAGAGAAAGAGAGAGAAAGAGAGAGAGAGAGAGAGAGAGAGAGAGAGAGAGAGAGAGAGTTAGTTTTAATACTGGAGAAAATTCAATTGGAAGAAAACTATATTAAATTCCAAATTTACACCACACTAATAAAATAATCCTAATTGATTAAATAACAAAAATTTTAAATGCTTTAAAATGCTACAACAAAAGCAGAATATTTTTGTAAACTTGTGGCAAAGAAAGCCTTTCTCAGCATGAAACAAAATTCAGATAACATAAAGGAAAATATTGATAAAGGTAACCATAAAGACATTATTAATAAAATTAAAGATGAGTGCAAATAACCTAAAAAATTATTTTCAGGGAGTTCATATCAATAACCCATAAAGAATATGGAAAACAAATAAGTAAGCATAATATATTCAGTGTAAAAATCATCAAAGGATATGAACAGGCAAGTCTCAAAGGATAAAAGTGAAACTGTCCAACAAATATATGCAAAAAAACCCTACCAAACTAATAGAAAATAAAATTGTTGATAAATACCATGTTTTATTCAAAAAGAGGGAAAAGATTAACATTTAATATTAGAATACAAAAAAGCGTATTTATATACTATTGGTGAAAGTGTAAATCTGACAACTTTGAAGAAGAGTAATTTGTGACTTCCGGGAAGATGGCGACCGAGAAAAGCGGGGCTTAAGAGCTCCGCTAACAACCAATCTCCATTACCACAAAAAGAGCGCCTTTCATAGCCAGAAAACACCATCACCAGAAAAACAAAAAAAACCACCAGGCTCCAGAGAGAAAGCGGACTGAGAACAGAGCTCAGGGCCACAGAGGAGACACACGAGCCCGAGGACGCGGCAGCAGCGCCATACTGCCGGCGGCAGCGGCGAACTCAACGGACGGCTACAGCAAGCCAGGTGAGCCGCTGCGGAACAGCCAGGCGGGATCTTTCGGCGCAGACAGCATTTAAAGCTCCCAGTGGCTGAGCTCGGCACACGCTGCAGGGATTCAGAGTGGAAATCAAAACCAGAGAAGAAAAAAATACGCCAGCCTCATGGCCGAGGGCGTGGCAGAGGCGCCATATTGCCACCGGCGGCGGCAGCAGCAGTGAATTCACCGAGTCCAGTACAGCTACATCTGCGTACTCAAGAACAGTGAGTCAAATTGCGGGCCACAGAGGAGAAATCCCAGTATTGGGCCTCCTGGGACTTGACCCAGTGAGGGAGTGGTGGTGGCAGAGATATCACACCATAGGAGAACGTGCAACCTGGCACCCCCCATAGTTTAAAGCAGCCTCTATCGACTCCCTGGGTCGGAGACTCTGTGATACAACCCAGTAAAGGAGTAGTGGGGTCTGAGATAATACAGACTCGAGATCCAGAGCACCTTAAGTGAAGCCATAGTGACCCAAGGGAAGAACCCAGAGAAGGCACAAACCTCCGAAATCATGGGAAAGAGGAATAACACTGGAGTAATGAATGTGCACAACCCCACAACATCAGAACCCGATAAAACAGAAAATCAGAGATTTCTAGAAGATCAAATCAGGAAAATAACTGTAGAAATAATAGAGGTGCTTCGAAAAGAACTCAGAGAGAGCCAAAAAGAGATAAAGGATGCAATTAATGAAGTAAAGGCCTCAATTCAAAGCACAAACAACCGATTAGACCACATGGGGAACAGAATCTCGCTCTTAGAAGATGAGCAATCCAAAAATGAATGCATAGTTTCTAATCTAGAAAAAAATATCCAACAGCAGGAATCTGACATTGAAGAAATATGGGCCCATCTTAAGAGAGCTAACCTAAGAATAATTGGAATAGAGGAGGGAAAAGAAAGTGATACCAAAGGGATCAACAATCTCTTCAAGGAAGTAATAGCAGAAAATTTTCCAAATATAGAGCAAGAGGTTGATACACAGGTCCAGGAAACTTATAGAACTCCCTTTAGACAGGATCGGAGAAGAGGATCCCCACGCCATATAATTGTCAAAATGACCAATGTGGAAGCCAAGCAGAGAATCTTAAAGGCAACAAAAACAAAGGGCCAACTGACATTCAGAGGCAAACCAATTAGAATCACTCCAGACTTCCCAAACCAAGTCATGAGAGCCAGAAGGGCTTGGAGTAACATATTCCAAACTCTGAAAGAAAACAACTTCCAGCCAAAAATTTCCTATCCAGCAAAACTTTCTATCAAATTAGATGGAGAAATAAGAAGCTTACATGACAAACAGAAACTGAAGGAATTTATGTCTTCAAAACCAGCGCTAGAGAAAATACTCAAAGAGATTAACTACAAAGAAGAAATAGGTAACACTCACCAGAACCAGAGAAACAAGAGTTTCCATCCAACAGACAACTAAGATTGGTTATCTGTGGAGATTCATTATTTATGTTAGTCTTTTACCTATCTCTAAGTTGTATTGTTTGCCTTTATTGTTGTTAATTTTTAGGATTTCTAGTTGGAATATTAATATACCTTCAGATATAGCATTTGGAAATATTTTATCCAATTCTATTAGTAACTTTTAACTCTGTTTACATTGTCTTTGGATATACAATATTTTCTTTTATTTTTTAGGGAGTTTGTATATTCTTCTGTTGCCTGTGCCATTGAAATCATATCCAAGAAATCACTGCCAATTTCAATGTTGCGAGGTTTTATGACCCAGATTTTCTTCTAAAAGTTTATAGTCTTA